>NW_016107324.1:1726143-1748376 GCF_001604975.1 Cebus imitator
AAAAAAAAAAAAAAAAAGTCATTTAGCCAGAACATGCAGCTCATGCTGGCTCAGGGTCTGGGAGCTGGGGCCAGTAACCCCAGGACACAGGACAGTCAGGAGCACAGCCTGATATCGAACCCAGCTTCAAGATCCACTGTGCTAGAAAGGGGAAATTGCAAGAATTGGGAGCTGAAAAACTTCCTAATGATGTTATGAAAATTTCGCACTGAAACTGCTCTTGCCTGAGGGTACATTATTATCAAAGATGTCAGACTTCAGACTTCGGATACAGTTGTTGAAGGTACAGTTGAGTGAAGTTTAACCCATCATGAAGCCACAGAGTGAACTGAACTGGGCTGATTCCTAGAATATGAAGTAAGTTGTCTTGTCATTTTGCTCTGATTTTGCTTGTTAGTTTTAGTGAAGTGATGGGAGAAGATAGACGACAGGAAGACGTGGGATACTCCTTGCCATTTCTAGCTTCAAACCCCAAACAAAACGTGTCCAGCATGTCTACAGGTTTCTAGGAGGCTGAGGCAGGAGAACTGCTTGAACCCAGGAAAGGAGGAGGAGGTTGCAGTGAGCCGAGAACGTGCCATTGCACTTCAGCCTGGGTAACAGAGAGAGACTTCATCTCAAGAAAAAAAAAAAGAAAAAAAAAAAAAAGAGTCACGATCCTGAGCTGCAAACCAACAAAGAATCCGCTGAGGGAAGCAGCGTCCTCTAGGGGTGGGATTGATACAGAGCTGGAACCAGAAGACCTCATTGGCTGACACCTCCCTGTGTGCAGGAGGATCTCGCGTCTCAGGAACACCTACAGCGACGTTAACCTATGGTTCGGCACCTCTTTCTATTAGGATTTATTGGGAGTCTGCAAGTCCAAAGGCAGATGGTGGCAGTTACTTAAAAAGGTTTCCATTTCAATTGCCACAGAATAGTATAGACTGCCAATAAACAGATACGCAAATCAGGTGTATGGAGTGGTACAGTAGTCCTCCTCCTTATCCCAAGCTTCTCTTTCTGAAGTTTCAGTTATCCACAGTCAACCATGATCAGAAAATAGGTGAGTACAGTACAGTAAGAGATTTTGAAAGCAAGAGACTACAGTCACATAAATTTAGTATATTGCTATAAAATTGCTCTATTCGATTATTGTCATTTTTTGTGTCTAATTTGTGTGTATTGTAAGTATGTATGTATAGGAAAAAACATAGTATATATAGGGTTCGGTGCTATCCATGGTCTCAGGCATCCACTGGGGGTCTTGGAACGTATCCCCCGCAGAGAAGGGAGGAACTCTGTACTTGTATGTGAATCAGAAATACTTAACAGCTTAAATAAGAGAACCCCCTCTCCAGAACCAAGTCCGAAAAAAGTATCGAGGGAGAAAACTCTCAGAAGAGACAGTTATCAGAGGTAATTTAGGTTGTTTTAAAAATTCATGGAGGAGGGGATGAAGAAGATGAAGATTATCATTCATGGGCAGAAATGTCTGGGCTTACGTCAGTACCAGCAAAACCTGAAAGAAAAACTTTACCTGCTCCTTCTAAATTTGCAACAATCTAATTTGAAGCAATACTAAGCAGGAATCTATGAGAGTAACAATCAGCTCTTCTACAGCTGCACAGGGACGGTTACTCCCAAACTCAAATTCCTCAACAAAAATTACTGCACACATAGTCCAGAGGCAAAGCAGGGATCTTCAGTTAAGGACATTCACAAAAGAGAAAAATATGAAGAAAAATCAAATGGCTCAACAAAGGGAGTTTGTTTTTCTGTCTACTCAACTCAGTAATGGCAAACCCTGTCTAAATCAGTGGAGATCCATAGGCCTTGCAGATTCAGATCACTGATTCTGAAGGAACCAAAACTGTCTAAAGCCAGGGGAAGCAGCTCATGTCTAAGATTCCTACACTTTGGGAGGCCATGGTGGGAAGATTGCTTGAGTCTTGGAGTTCGAGACCAGCCTGGGCAACGTAGTGAGACCCTATAGGAACAAAAAATAAAAAATTAGCCTGTCATCCTGGCAGACACCTATAGTCTCAGCTACTCAAGAGACTGAAGTAGTACGACCACTTGAACTCAGAGGGGTCAAGGCTGCAGTGAGCTGTTATCACACCACTGCACTCCAGCCTGGACAACAGAGCAAGACCCTATCTCAAAAATAAAAAAGAAAAAGAAAAAAACTGTCTAAAGAATTCAAAATGGATGTAATCCAGAAGCTGGGGTTCAAGACTGCAGGTATCTGTACTTTCAGCATACCATAGGCAGACACAAAATCTTTCACAACCTGATAAACCTCCAAGTACCAAGTTTTCTGTGATGCTGTATGGTGTCCACAGTCCTTGAGATACAGGTTAAGTCCTGTAAATATCTAAAACCAGTAAGCCAAACTTCAGTCTTCAGCAAGGGACTTACAGTCTCTTCTACCCTAGTCTCTTCCACTCCAGCAGTTGATCAGCAAGCATCTTCACGACCCAGGTGGTTACCTTTCAAATTCTGAGTGTGGTAAAAGAAACCAGAAAACTCTTGTACTGAATTGTAAAAATGTGTGCATTTATCGCCATCCTGTATCACTTGAAAACTTGCCCAATTATAAATATGCTAAATTCACCCACATTTAAATAACATGGAAAATTTATTAAATCAGTTTGATTTAAAATTTATTAAATCAAATTTATTAAATCAAATACTTGTCACAGGGAAACTGCCAAAATTAGGGCTCAGCCCAGAAAGCCACATGGGTTTTTGATTTTCTGCAGGAAAAAATTCAAGAGCAAGCCAATAGAGTGAAGTGAAGGCAAGTTTACTGAAAAGTAAAGGAATAAAAGAGTGGCTACTCCATGGTTGGTGCAGTCCTAAGGGCTGCTGTTTGGCTATTTTTTTTTTTTTTTTTTTTTTTTTTTTTTTTTTTTTTTTTTTTTTTTTTTTTTTTTTTTTGAGACGGAGTTTCACTCTTGTTACCCAGGCTGGAGTGCAATGGCGCGATCTCGGCTCACCGCAACCTCCGCCTCCTGGGTTCAGGCAATTCTCCTGCCTCAGCCTCCTGAGTAGCTGGGATTACAGGCACGCACCACCATGCCCAGCTAATTTTTTGTAGTTTTAGTAGAGACGGGGTTTCACCATGTTGACCAGGATGGTCTCGATCTCTTGACCTTGTGATCCACCCGCCTCGGCCTCCCAAAGTGCTGGGATTACAGGCTTGAGCCACCGCGCCCGGCCGGGTGCATTATTCATGAGTTTTCTGAGAAAGGAGCAGGTAATTCCCAGAACTGAGGGTTCCTCCCACTTACGGACCATAAAGGTTAATTTCCAGATGTTGCCAGGGCATTTGTAAACTGTTGTGGCACCCTTCCTTTAAGATGCTAATGTATTATCATTAGCATATAATGAGCTGTGAGGATGACCAGAAGTCACTTTTGTTGCCATCTTGGTTTTGGCTGGCTTCTTTATTGCATCCTGTTTTATCAGTGAGGTCTTAGTGATGTGTATCCTGTGAAACCAGTCCTGCTGAACATCTGCCTCATTCCCAAGTATAAAACCTAGTTGTGCCTCTAAAACCAGCAGTTATAGCATCACAGTCTAGTGGTTGGCTCTGCCATTTCTTCTCAGTTGATAAGATAATGATATGGCCCTCACGCATCCAAATCACTGTAAACTTAACACTCAGTGTGTAAGATCTGACTGTACCTTTTAACGTCTTTGGTTTCTATGCTGCCACATCAATCCTCGAAATGGATCAGACACAGCCCATAAAGGACACTGTCAGTAAATAACCAGCCAAAGGATCAGAGATTTTGAAAGTTTCCATCAACTAGTGAATGACAACCCACAGAGCTTTACCAAACCTTTGAGATATGGAACATGTTAATTTCACAATATGAAATAAATTGCTTATGTGGCATGTCTAGTTTTTCAAAATTTTATGCTTTTAAAGTAGTTTCTATATTTTTTAACTGTCAAGAAAAGTCAACCACAGCTAATGCTAAATTCTACTAAAACGTTTTGAGCTATGTTTGATATTCATTATTGATTTATTGTTATGATTTGCATTTAAATAAATTTTGGGGAAATAATTTTCAAGGAAAAATATATGTATATAGACATAAAGTATCAGAAAATAGTAATTTGCTGCAAAATTTAAGCTTACAGGGAGAGTAAATACATTTTTACAGTCTGCAAAAAATTTATAGGAACTATTTACAATTGAGTGTACTAAGAGTTATTACTAAAGATAACTTTTGAAATGTAAAATCTGGCTTAAAAAGTATATTTTAGCATAATGTCACACAAATCAGATGGGTAAATAGCAAACTAGGATTATATACTTGAGATATGCTAATGTACAAAATTTTATCTATTATTAAAATTTTTATTAAGACAAGAAGTATTAGATGCTTTCTAAACAACAAATGTATCACTGATTTTTAAAAAATAACCACTTAGTCACTGAGCAGTTATCGTAACCTTCAAAGGAGAAGATTTAAGGCAACACAAACAAAAATATGCTAGCTGAACATTGCACATAAATCTTCTGAGAGTCTGCTCTAGACAGAGGTTTCAATTCTGCACCGCCTAATGCTTGGGACCCACAGAATTCCCAGCTGGATTTAGCTTGTCTGCACTGCACTTTTAAAACAAGCTAGAAAAAGGCAAACTCCCTGTTCTTCTGGTGCCATGTGTGTATATTTTGGCTATTTCAGGGTGTAGGGTAATGGAAAAAAAGCACCCTTTGTTTCATTTTTCATCATAATGAGGCTCCCCATTTGACATGTATGACAATTCTGCCAGATAAGACAAGAGCAATACAACAAAGAACAGAAACATGAAGAAAATAATATTTCCTAAGGTCCTGTGGGGCCCTACATAGTTGTTTTACGACATTTTAAATTTTATTTTTAACTGATAATGCCCAAAGACATACTTTGTTACAAGAGACACCTATAAATACTTACTAATCAACAAATGTTACAACAGACAAGGGACGCAGTAGCATTAATGTGTTATGACACAGGGTACGTGGGCAGATGTTTATGAGAAAATGACTAACCCATTCATAAATTATCACTGTTTACATTTCAAAGACCAAACCAGCCACTTTGTAAGTACAGATTATATCTTCAGCATTGATCACTGACAGCTATAAAAAGTCAGGCTGTTTGCCTTTCACAGGTACGGGTGGTGAAGAGAAGATGAAAAACTTTAACTCATTCATTTTTCTTAGCAAGGACTCAATTCTATTCAAATTAAAGATAGTGCTTCAAAACATAGTTGTACTCAAAATATAGGGTGGATAATTTCTTTTTTTTATTTTTAGATCATCAAGAATATAATTTAAATGGAATAAGTATTAGTACATAGAAAAAAAGATAAAAAGAAACAAAAAAGGCAATATAAGAAAAGCTTAAAAAATTAAATAAAACAGTAAGATCTACAAAATCCAAAAACATAAAAAAGATTACACTAGTAAAATAAAATCGATCAATTCTGACAACCAATCTAAACTTCAGTAAAAAGCACAATACTCCCTTTTTGGGTAAAAAGAAAATAATCTCTAGAGAATAATCTATATTAGTATTATAGAAGGATGAACAAATAAATACACAAATATAAACAGCAGGAGTGACAAAATGAACTTAACCCAAAGAATGCAAGGGAAAAAAATATAAAATTAGGCAAAATTATTGCTTTACACTAAAATTTGACTTACAAGGAAGTCATGAGTTATTAAACTTTTTGCTTTCAATAAGTTATCAAGATATGTCAAGGTGTAATTAATAAAAGTGAATCATTGATAGATAACATTGTGAGAGAGTCTTATCACACCTCCATTAGCCTAATCCCAGCTCCACACTTAGGAACCGTGTGTGATCCACAAGGGTTATTAGAACACCGTTGCCAAGGAACTAGGAGTCTGCTAGGACATGGCACCAGCAGAGAACAGCCAATCCTGGAGAAACACAAGTACCAAAATTAAGTTTCCAGGCCAGAGCAGGGATCAGACTAGGTCAGGAACGTGAGTCTGTATGAGTTGGGAGTGTTTCCAAAGCCTTTAAATAGCTGATTACATTGTGCAGCATTACTTCCTCACTTGACCCAAGTTAACCTCTTTTTATGCCAGTCCCCATTTTTCCCTAACAATTTCTAACATTCACATTCCATTTCCAATAATTACAAAGTTTTTTTTCTTCTAAACTTACAACTCATGGAACTTAAGTTTGGGGTAGAGAGGGAAAATAACAGCTTTGAACCGATAGTGGCCCTTGCTCTCTTCTCCCTAAACCTAGGTTTTAATGACAAAAATGAAGCTACTTTAGTCCACATGGCAATCAATGATCCCTTTAGCCATTTCTGTGTCCCTTCACCACTTAATTCACTGCCTAGACTTCAGCTGAAGGGACTTGCCCTACTCCAGCTATTTAGTTTAGTCCTGCTCTATGCTCCTCCATAAATCGCTGATCATATGGGGCTTTGTCTCTTCTTCCCTCAGCTCACTAAACAACATGCTTCTTTAAGCAGCTGGTCCTGAGGGTCAGGAGGATGATTTAGTGTTCTTATTTGCTCTTTCAAGATGCGATTTTTTCTTGACTCGTGTATGTTTTAATGCCTTGCTATTCAAGTTGCGGCCTGTGAACTGGCAGCATGGGCACCCTCTGAGAGCCTGCTAGACATGCAAGATCTCTGGCCAGGAATGGTGCTTCACGCCTGTAATCCCAGAGTTTTGGGAGGCAAAGGCGGGTGAATGTCTTGAGTTCAGGAGTTCAAGACCAGACTGGGCAACACAGCAAGACCCCCATCTCCACAAAAAGTAGAAAAGTTTGCTAGGTGTCGTGGCATCTGCCTGTAGTCCCAGCTACCTGGGAGGCTGAGGTGGGATGACCCTCTGGGCCAAGGAGGTTGAGGATCCAGTGAGCTCTGATCATGCCACTGAAGCTTAGCCTGGGCAACAGAGTGAGACCTTGTCTCAAAAACAAAAAAGAAACGTAGGATCTCTGTCCCCACTCTGACGGTGGCTCTCATAAAACTTATAGTAAGTAAACCATTTTTTTTTTTACTTCACTATTTTCAAAACATATATCAGTGGGTCCCCTGGCACATAATAACTACTAACATCCTTCAGGATTTATGATTTATGAAACACATTTTGGGAAACAGTGGTGTAATGGACATACATGATAAAAGGAAGCAAATCACTAAACACTTTTTTGCATTGCAGTTTCTTCATCTATGCAATGGAGATAAAACAGGACCTATCCATCTCAAAGGGTAGCTTGGAGAAGAAAAGGAAATAGATGCCAAAACCTCTTGAAAATGCAAGCATTTGGGATACTTTCGTTCATTTTTTTAATTCACTTAACAAATAATTATGAGTGCCTACTCTGTCCTAGGCCTGTGCCATTTGTGGGGGCTACAGCAGTGAGAAAAGCCCCTACTTTCATGGAATGAAAAATCAATCTGAGTAAATTAAGGATTAAGATTTATAGATCGTAAATGTAGGCACTGAGTCCCAAGAGGTAAGAAATTGCTAAAGGAGTCCCATCAGTGTTATTTTAATTCCAAATTATTTATTTAACTAGCAGAATGCCTTTTCAAAGCCATAAGGCAGCAGGAGTACCTACTGGGTAATAATAATAATGTTAAGATTTATACAGCACTTATTGATGTCATCTAACTGATGGTGTACTGGCAAGCTAGCCCTGATATATAGTGTTTGCCAATTTCTGTGGTGTAAGTATTCTCACCACGGCCAATTAATTCCAAGCTACCAATATGATGGCATTGGATATGAGGATAGGAATCAGAAAAAACGTATACTATCAGTCATGGTGAGCCAGTACAAACCAACTGCAGTACATCATGGCATGGACCATTTGAAGCATTCCACATAAGTAAATCATAACTACCCTATAAGAGAGTAACTAGTACCTTCCTATATTATAGATGAGGAAATTGAAGCTCAAAAAGATTACATAACTCTTCCAAACCAAGCAACTACGAAGGGAAGTGACATGGTTTGGCTGTGTTCCCACCCATGTCTCATCTTGAATTCTTACATGATGTGGAAGGGACCCCGTGGGAGATAGTTGAATCATGGGAGTGGTTTTCACCATGCTGTTCTCATGGTAGTGAATAAATCTCACGAGATCTGATGGTTTCATAAGGGGAAACCCATTTTGCTTAGCTTTCATTCTCTCTCTTTACCTGTTGCCATCTATGTAAGATGTGACTTGCTCCTCCTTGCCTTTCACCATGATTGTGAGGCTTTCCCAACAATGTGGAACTGTAAGTCCAATTAAAACTCTTTCTTCTGTAAATTGTCCAGTCTTGGGTATATCTTTATTGCAGCATGAAAACAGACTAATACAGGATTTGAACTCAGAGTCATAAGATTCTAGAGCCCTATCTTCAAACACTATGGTTCAGTACTTACTCAGCTTGCCACTGGCAAGCTGTGAGGTAATCCCTAAGGTTAGTGTCAGTCAAATTCACTTCATCCACTTATTCATTCAATAAGCAACCAAGAATACTCAAGGATAGTAAGTATGCTTTGGATAAGATGCTTACATTTGCTTCATGGGGGCAAAAATATTCTATTTGGAGAGTAAAATAAACTCAACATTTGGATTTGGTTCACACTCTCCTCTATGACAGGGCTGCCTTTTCATAACACAGCCACAACAAAATTCTCTTATTTGACATTCCAGAGAAACTGATATTTGGCCACACTGCTAAAATTGATAGGCTGAGAAATTATGATAGAAGTTCAGATGGGCACGTGGATATGCTTATGTAGTTTCTGCTGTCTGAGTGGTATGAATATTGCCCTAGATTAAGCTAAGGTTATTCTAGTTAGCCTTTAATTGGCCGAGATTGCATATTGGTTTGCTAGGGCTGCCATAGCAAAATACCGGGAACTGAGTTAACAGACATTTATTGTCTTAGAGTACTGGAGGCTTGTCAAAATGTCAGCAGGCTGGATTCCTTCTCAGGACTGTAACAGAGAATCTTCTCCAGACTCTTACCTAGGTCCTGGTGGTTTGCTTGCAATATTTAGCATTTCTTTGTTTACAGAGGCATCACCTGGATCCATGCCTTCATCTACACAGAACACTCTGTGTGTATGTGTGTCCGTGCGTGTATCTGTGTGTGTTATGCCTTTGTGCTCCAACTTCCCCTTTTTATAAGAACACCAGTGATATTGGATTAGAGACCACTTTAATGACCTTAAGTATTAATAATTATATCTGCAATGACCCTATTTCCAAGTAAAGTCACATTCTGAAGTACTTTAGGTTAGTGCTTCAACATAAGAATTTGGGGGGAAGGAGGAAAATACAATAAAAGAGTTGTCTGTAAAAGCAAAACTCAAAATAACTATGCTTTAAAAAATAATACAAACAAAAATTTATCTCTATAAACAAAATCTAAAAGTGAGTCCTACTAGAGAAATAAGCTAATATGGCAACTCTGTTCCACAGAATCCTATCACCCTACTGGCCAGGCAAGTAGTCCTTGTCCTCAGGATTCAAAATTGAGAATCCATGCTCCAGGCTGTGGATTAAAGGAAGGGACAGGAAAAAGAAGTACACCAGCTGTCTCTTAAAGAAGACTCCTGCAATCATCTATACATCATCACTTACTTATATGACATTACCTGAACTTAGTATAAGTGGCCACATTTTTCTTTAAGAGAGGCTGGGAAATATTATTCTATTTCCATGCAGGTGTGTGCCCTGCTAAACATACTATTATTTAGAGGAATGGGTTAATAGATGTTGGCAGTCAACCAGCAATCTCTACCACAGTGAATAAGAAAAAAATACAAAATTACACTACCTGTATATAGAGGGCCAGCCCTAAAGGGAGAGGCCATTTCTGATATCAGTTACCTCACCTAACAGGGAAGGTTTGAGTCTTAGAACAGAAGCATTTCCTGGGAGAGTGGGCTTTAGCTAAATGGCAGAGAGGAGTTGGCCCAATTTGGTCTCTGAGAGGCACGACTATCCACAATGGCTTGCAAGAAGTGAAGGGTTAAATACAAAGACTAGTCTTAAGAAAGCAGGGTAGAAAATCGTTAATGACATATTTTAGGTAAAATTTTCTTTTTCTTTCTGGAAATTCATGGGGAATGGGATCACATTTAAAAGTTCATGGAGAGCAAGCACGTTTTTAAAATTAGCCCAATTATTCAGTTTTATGGCACTCTATATGTTTATTTCTCTTTTTCCTCACTCATTTCCTATAGTTTCTTTTTGAACCTGTTCTTCCTTTTCAGCTGTGAGCGTTATTGAATCAAGAGATTTTGCTCACACTTAGGTAATAATATTTAAATGATGAAACAGATCCCATCGAGGCCAACATCATAGGGATAATGGTAATTATTATACTCTAATTGCAGATTTTATACTGCATCACCCATTAACCCCTTCTTTCCTCCCAGTTTTGCTTCCTGTAGCATGAACTTTGGAAGTTTGGAGTGTGTGTGTGTTTTACTGAAGAGGGCCACTGTACCTGACTGTGAGTTAATAGCTTCTACGGTTTATTGCACACACATTCACTCCCAGAGCTCTCTCAATTTCTGCTCTGACCCTCTGCTCACTGGTTGAAAAAAGTAGCTGGTCCACGGATACCACCATGTTTAACCAAAAAGGACTAGTTAGTAGCTTTCTCCCTGCCCTGATAACCTCAGAATTAACTCCTAAAACAAAAAGAGAGAAAGATTCATGGAAATTTACACAATTTCTGAAAATTTAACAATCAGCACTTATGCTAGTATAGAAAGCCCAGCATGACAATGATGGCTGAACTAATAGACAACATTACAAGTGGATTTACTCCAGATTTTAGGAATTTTATCAAAATCCCATTTCAAGTGGTAACATATCAGCCTTACAGATATGTTAGAAGGATGAAGAGTAGCTTCAGGTAGTTTTGATGGTTAATTTTATGTGTCAGCTTGACTGAGCTAAGGGATATCCAGATAGCTGGTAAAGCATTATTTCTGGGTATGTCAGTGAGAGTGTTTCCAGAAGATATTAGCATTCAAATAGATGGACTGGGGAAAGAAAATCACCCTTACCAATATGGGTGGGCATCATCCAATCTGCTGAAGGCTTACATAAAACAAAAAGAAAGAGGAAGGAAAACTGTGTTCACTGGTTAAGCTGGGCCATCCCTCTTCTCCCACCTTTAGATATTACCCACTCCCTCTCCTCAGTTCTTAGATCTTCAGAGTCAGGCCAGGACTTACACCATTGGCTCCCTGGTGTTCAGGTCTTTGGAGTTTGATTGAAACTATTCCACTGGCCTTCCTGGGCTTCCAGCTTCCAGATAGAAGATCTTGGGACTTCTCAGCCTTTATAATCACAAATGCCAATCTTTCACAATAAACCTCTTTTTATGTAACTACATAAATTCTATTGGCTCTGTTTCTCTGGAGAACCCTGACTAATACAGTGCCCATAAAAGTGTGTTTGAATGATGTCTTAGTGTGTTTTGTGCTGCTATAAACTATAAGAGAATACCAGGGAATGGGTAATTTATAATGATCAGAAATTTATTTCTCACAGTTCTGGAAATTGGGAAGTCCAATATCAAGGTGCTGGCATCTAGTAAGGGCCTGCCTGCTACATCCTCATATGGTAGAAGGCAAGAGAGCAAGGGAGAGAGGGAAAGAGTGGCAATCTCACCCTTTATAATGGTCCCAATCTCACCCATGAGGATGGAGTTCTTATGGCCTAATCACCTCCAAACATCTCACTTCATAACACTGACACAATGGCAATTAAATTTCAACATGAGTTTTGAAGGGGACAAACGCTCAAAGCCTAGCAAATGAAAATCTCCATCATCAGGAAGGCATGAAACTGCTATCTCAAGAAGCTGAAACCTGGAGGAAGAATGAATGAACTAAGTGAAAAGAACAAGAGATTTTTCTGCTCCAATAGATCTTCTATTAGCAATGTGAAAATGTCTTCTGACAAATGTTGGGTTTGTTTTCTTACCACTTTACCACGAAAACAGAAGTGGAGTCAGTCTTCAGATAAGCTTACTTTGGAAGATCCAGAAACACAGCAATAATTACTTTTTATCTCTTACAAAATGTGATTTTGAATTTTTTACATTTTACTTTCACTGCTGTTAAGAAGTTATGCAAATTGTTCAAAATGAAGCTGGATAGAATGACAATTTTTAGAATAGCATTTTACACATGCAGGTTATTTAAAATTGAATATTATGAGTAAATCATTCCTTTTTCTTTTATTTTTTAGTTGGTATAAGTATCATGTTGCCCTTGTGGTTTAAAAAGTTCATTGCAACAACTTGAATAGAAGTTTTATATCAGCAACTCAGTAACTGGAGACATTTTAAACAAAGGCATATGCCCAGAGATATATTTACTATTGTGATAAGACAGACATAGAAGGAACTTGGTGTTTACCTAAATAACTTCTAGTTGGATTTTAGAAAATATCTTGGAGCCTTTGGAACTCAAGTATTTCTTAAACACAAAGTTAAAATTCTTCTTGTAACTGGAATTTTATTCAAGTGAATGTAAAAACTCACTTGCAAAAATAGTGAGTTACTATTTTAGTCATCTCTCCAACTTACGCATAAGTTAGCAACTTTGTTTTTCTACTACAAACTTTCTGCTCAGAAACTGATGCATCTAGTCCTATGAAATTCTGGTGTCGGAAGAAAAAGCCCATGCACAGAGTCCTGGCACCAATGATAGCAGTCCAGGAAAGATGAGCAAAGAATGAGTTGAGAGCCTGAAACATAGGTTGTGCCTAGCTGGGCAGGAAACACATGAGTTTTCAGAACACAAACATCACATCATAAGACTAGATGTGTAGGAGACAGAGCTTGTATGCCTGACTTTAATATGACTACATAGAGCTGAACAAGGAATTTAACAAAAACGAAATAATATATTTAAAAAAATCCATCCATCAGGTTAACACTAGATGGCACTGAATGATAATAATTTGGAAATAGGCCTTGGGTGTCATTAATAATAGCATTATGGATGTACTTGGGCTGTCCTGAGTCTTGACAAAGGAAAAATTATCACCTTATCTGCCGTTGCCTCTTTTCACTGTTTTAGCTATAATCCAAAGAAAATACAAAAGTCATTACACTCAATTTATCTAGTTTTCATGCTGGTACTGCTGTGACCTTTCATATGTCTATACAACTGTTCTAGGCTCTCTGAACACAGGGACAGCAGTTAATCCTTTTATCTGTCATTTTTTCTATTTATTTAGTTGTTGGCATTCTCAATTCCTAGTCAAATATTTTGCACACGAAGAGCTCGTAATACTGAAACATTTTTCCTTTAAAAAACTTTTTAAAATTTCAATAGCTTTTGGGGTACAAGTGGTTTTTGGTTCCATGAATGAATTATACAGTAGTGAATTCTGAGATTTTAGCATACCCATCACCTGACTAGCATATGTTGTACCCAATATGTACATTTTATTCCACGACCCCTTCTTATCCTCCCCATTCCGAGTTTCTAAAGTTCATTATACCACTCAATATGTCTCTGCATATTCATAGCTTAACTCCCACTTATAAGTGATAACACACGATATTTGGTTTTTCATTCCTGAGTTACTTCACTTTGAATAATGGCCTCCAGTTCTACCCAAGTTGCTGCAGAAGACATTATTCCGTTTCTTTCTTTGGCTGAGTAGTATTCTATCATGTATACATACCACATTTTCTTTATCCATTCATTGGTCGATGGGCACTTAGGTTAGTTTCATGTCTCTGCAGTTGTGAATTGGGCCGCAATAAACATGTGTGCATGTGCCTTTTTCATATAATGACTTCCTTTCCTTTGGGTAGATACCTAGTAGTGGGATTGTTGGACTGTATGGCAGTTCTACTCTTATTTCTTTAAGGAATCTCCATACTGTTTTCCATAAAGGTTGTACTAATATACATTTTCACCAGCAGTATGTAAGCATTCTTCTTTTACAACATCCATGCCAACACCTATTGTTTTTTTGATTTTTTAATAATGATCATTCTTGGAGGAGTAAGGTGGTATCTCACTGTGGTTTTCATTTGTATTTCCCTGGCGATGAGTGATATTCAGCACTTTTTCATGTTTGCTGGCCATTTGTATATCTTCTTATTTGTATACATGTCATTTGCCCACTTTCTGATAGGTTTTTTTTTTGTCTTGCCGATTTTTCTGAGTTCCTTGTAGAATCTGGATACTAGTCCTTTGTTGAAACTTTTAAAAATATATATCTTATTAGTTGTTTGCCATAAGCGAAATAAACATGTTGCATTTGTTTTCTACATGTATGTCTTATTCACTAAAACTGTATATTAAATCTTATTAACTGCATATTTAGTCTTATTCACTAAAACCGTATTCCTAAGGGAAAAGAGTGTGGAATATTTTTAAGAAAGCAGGGTTTTAGAATCCTGGGAGATCAGAGCTGAAAAGGAACCTTATTAACCACAAGGTCCAACTCCATCCCTTTCCAGTTGAAGTAATTGAGGTCCAGAGAGATTTAGCAACTTGTCTGAGGTCACACAGCCCATAAGTGACAGAGTTGGGAATAGAACCAAGGCATTTTGGCCTGTAGGCCATGTGTCATTTCTTAAGCTGCCAGGCCCAAGGTGCAGAATGGAAGAAATAGGTCTCTGCAGGCTGGGGTATGGAGCTGGGGGACCGTCTAGCCTGGGGTCATTTCCTCTCTCGTGACCGCCTTCGGTAGCTTTGAAGCCCAGTGAGATAGGACAAAGGTCTCGCGCAGGCTCTCTGCACATCGCAGTTAGAGGCAGAACAGTTAGATAAGGGACACGAAACACAAGTTCCTTTTGAGCCACTGAAAAAAACGCCCTCCAAGTGGCTGGGGGACGTCCCTGGAGACGGCTGCCTGCAGGAGGAAAGGGGTGTCACCAGCGCTGCACTGAAACTGGGAGGACAGTTCCAGACTCTGTATCTCTGAAGCTGCGCACACCCGCGCCGGTCACTGGCGGCGGGGAAGGTGGATGTGCCGCTGACCCAGGAGAGGGCGCCGAGGAACTAGCGTCCTGGCCCGCGCTCCGGTACTGCGCACCACCTGCCGGGGGGGGCCCTGGTGACACGGACACAGCCCTCCTTCCCAGGGCCCGAGCTCACCCCGCCTCGAGTGGCACAGGAACGGGGGCTCCCCCCTTTTCCACGGGCAGGGATCCCCGGAGTCCGGATTTCTCTGACTCCTGGAGACGACCTATAAGCTCTGTTGAGAGTTATCGGGACAAGAAGCGCGGGGGCGGTGGCTAGAGGTTCGCTGGCACTGAGGAGGGCGGCGCGCTGTAGGAGGCTGAGCACCTGCACCGCACCAAGGACCTGACTTGGTCAGCGCCGCTCCGCTTCCCCTTCCCCAGCTCTGCTCGGGGGCACACAAACACACGCTTGCCCTTTCAAACTGTGGAGTCACCCTGGTCTGCTGCTAAAAGTGAGAAAAAGAAAACCAAACACCAAGCAAAAAACTTTCCTAAGCTTCAGCAGTCTGGAGGACATAAGGGAACTTTGCAGGAACTCCTTTCAAGCTCACATTATGTGCTTAATAGCCAATCAGTATTCATGGGGTACACGCTGGGTGTCAGGAAGGCGCTGGAATTACCATGGTGAGTAGGACAGCATGGCTTCTTCCCTTACGGAGCTTGAAGTTTAGAGGAAAAGACAGACTTGGGAAGTCGGTGGGGTGGGGGAGGGGGAGAGAGGGTCGGGATGGTTATGTAATCAAAATACTGTACTTAGAGTGAAAATGGGGTGGTGTGCTGGAGCCCACTGGCACAGGCTCCCCACAGGCAACTGTGAAATTTTCAGAAACATTGCCAGTCGGTTCTTGGAAACAACCATACTTAAAATCAGCTAAGGTGATTGAAATCAGCAAATTTCAAAAACTCGCCCTTCCCCCAGATACCCTGTTGTTAACCCTTTACAGCCTATCATGGGAGATAAGTGTGTACACCCTGTGGCACCTTGCTGCCAAACTGGATACAGTGAGCATACCCAGTTAGCAGCTGGGAAGGGAAGGGAGTAAAGACATTTGGCACTAGTGTACTACAGCCACCTACACTGGAGCTGCTTCCTTCTCAATGCTGGATAAATTACTTACTAGGCTGCCTATGCCAATCAGGTGCCACATGTGGGCACCCACATGTGGCATATTGTCTCTCTCGAGCAGAAACATGTAGACTACAGTGATCTGATCATTCATGTAAACTCCCCAATGCCCTTTCCTAAACTCTCGACATAACCCCTCTCCATCAGGATTTTGCCTGATCTGTATACCTCCTATCTTATCAATAACTTCATATTTTCTTTAAATTCACTTGCTTTATCCATATAAATGTATTTTGAAGAATACTTAAAACCCTAACATTGGTAAAAATCAATGTTGTTTGTAATAAATATAAAGTGATCCTAAAAATAAATGCAATGAAAACAAAACAATGGTATTAATTTCCAGCTCTGAGCTCGAGGTCTGCTTAAAGATTCAAAATTAATAGGTGTATAAACACACTATCACCACCTGGCAATATTCCTCTTGAGGTCATCAGAATAATTAAATCAAATTTAAAAGGAAACACGGCTAAGCACGGTGGCTCATGCCTGTAATCCCAGCACTTTGGGAAGCCGAGGTGGGCAGATCATCTGAGGTCAGGTCAAGATCAGCCTGACCAACATGGCCAAACCCCATCTCTACTAAAAACGCAAAAATTAGCCAGACGTGGTGGCAGGTACTTGTAATTCCAGCTACGCAGGAGGCTGAGACAGGAGAATAACTTGAACCTAAGAGGTGGAGGTTGCAGTGAGCCAAGATCATGCCACTGCATTCCAGCCTGGGTGACAGAGGTAGATTCTGTCTCAAAAAAAAAAAAAAAAAATTAAAGGGAAACAAACTCATCAATGCATGATTTGACATTTAATACCTTATCTGAATACCACTTAAAATTATCTTGCTATAATGGGAATGATAATAACAATCATCACCGTCCTGACATTTACTGAACACTTGGTATCCATGTGCCAGGCACTGCTGTAGGTAACTTCCAGTTTTCTGTAGTAATTAGATATCACTGGAGCTCTCCTTTGTTCAGATTCTGGCAGTTCTGTTGCAGTTCCATTTTCATCCTTTTCTATATGTGATACTTCAACTGATTTTATTTCTACAGAACTTGAAGGCAAACACAATTCATCACTGTGATAGTTATCTCCCAGTGAGCATAGGATTAATCCTCCTATGTTAGAATGATATCTAACTAATAGACATTAGTTTAAAACATACCTTTATCCTATTACTAAGTGCAACAAAATATTTTATTTTGCTAGAAATAAAAATAAAATAAAATTTAGCTTTCTTAGCTGACTGATTCATTCATTCAACATTTACTGAGTGTCTGTTATCAGGAGCAGGACATGGGCATTGAGGATGAAATTCACTGATGAATGGCCCAGGCCATTGAAGACATCCTCTCATGAGTGCATGGGCATATTAAATTATCCTATTGATATCATTAGTTGTATTAAAGAGAGTTTGGTTTGCATAGGAGCAGAAGGAGCATAAGGTGCTGAAGTTCATGACTGACAGATGAGACTTCCAAAAGGAAAAGATAAATAAAAGAAGTCTATTTTCTTCTTGTTCAGGATCTGATAGCACAAAGAAAGGCAAAAATCTTTGAGTGGCTTACCGGACAGACATAATGTATTCATCATCTACACTCAGTGGCCCTGCTCTGCCTTCTTGTGCAGACCAAGGCTGGTGGTTGCAGGTAGGAGCTGGTCTGAGGACATGCCAGGCCTAGCCTCTCTCAATGGCAGAAAGGAAGAACTGGTGATGAGAATCACAATAAACAGAGAGCCCAAGGCTGCCCCAGACCAGACCCAGGGTCCATTGGGACCACAAGTGCTAGCAATAAATGAATTGACTAAAATAACGACATTTTCATCCACTTCCATTTTTTTGCGGTTCAAATTCAGTTCTTCTAGTCCTTTCCTGACAGATGACAATCCAGTCACATTTACATGCAAAGTGTTAGAAAGATGCTCCAAATTTTAACCTTATACCTGTTTCCTATATATCCTGCTCTAGCTGGCCTCATAGGTTAGTGAAATTTTTTTCTTTAGTTTTAGAAATTAAAATTTTATTAGTGTATTTTATTATTTTATTCTTTCTCTCTTCTCCATATACATGCTAATTTCCTCAAATATTATTTAATGAAATATTCTCTCTAGACCTTTCCACATCCTTATTGCCTTCTTATAGTTACAATCCCACCTATTAATGTGTCCTATAAAAGGCTCAGATGCAGCGATGCAGGAACTTTATGGCTGTTCTCTAAATATATCTAGAGTGGAGAGTGGGCAGTAATGTGCTTCATCATTATGAGTGACAGAATAAAGACATTCAAAGAAACATGAGTGAGAATATCGAGGAAAGCCAACTGCTTATTGGTCAGGATGCCAAGATAGAATGGTGCTGGGAAAATCTGTGGGCCTTCTCTGGACAGGAGCCAGTATTTTTCTTCTTTAGGGCATTTTATTTTTCTATTGGACTTCTGCTCTATTTCATAATGGAAATTTTAACATGGAGTGTATTGTCACTTTCATTTAATTAGGATATCTCCAAGTTGGTAATATGCCTGTTATCGTATTTGAATACATGGCAAATAATAAAAAGAAAGCAATTTTATTTTTTCTTAATTCTAACCCTGAAAATCACTCTGTGAACTTTTTCTCTTCTAGCCTTTTTTAGCACATAAAAAGTTCAGTATGCGAGCTAAAGATTCTCACAACTTTAAAGTTTTTTCTCTCCTAACCTGGTTTGCCTCCAGCTTAGAAGACTGCAGTGTGGAGAGGGTAAGTTGTAATCTGCCTTTCTCCTCTCTCCCCACCAATCCCTCCTTCCACACTCCTGCTGCCCCTGGCTCCTACAGAAGGGGAAGGAGAAGTCTTACTGGAGCAGGACAGCTCTAATCCAATATGGATACTGCTTGGGAATGAGAGCTATCTAGAGCTGACTCTCCTGGGAGACAGTTCTGTGAGTACAATTGGAGACTGCAGTCTCCTGAAATAGGCTGTATCTCCTCTCCTGGTCTCTTACAACTCCCCACCCCTTACCTTTTATATTCAATATTATATATCTAGGCTTTGGGGGCTTAGGTTGCTTCATCCCTCACTGAAAGTCCTTTTGGGAGGGCTCTTTACAAGATAGGGAGTGGCTGCTCCTCCCCTCTAGGGTCCTGTACTGTATACCCTTGCCCACCATTAGGGGAGAGGCCGCTTGCCTCCTACTCTGCCCTTCATGACTTCAGAAGTATAATTTAAAGTGAGGGTACTCAATAAAAATCTGTACACTGTACAAGAGTCAAAACTGAACCAGAACAGAAACAGAAAATGTAAAGGGTCATCACTTAACTATTCTCTAGAATTTTCAGAACTGGCCTATTTATTGCTTGTCACTATGTACGCGCTTATTCATAGAAGTAGTTATAAGATTATAAGATACTCTCACAATATGTTCCAGCTAGCCACACTGATGTTCCTTCATGCCAGGTCAATTCTCACTAAGGGACCTTTGCTAATTCTTAAAGTACCTCCTTACTTGGCATTTCTGGAAGACCACTAGCATCACACCCGAAAGTAACAAGATTAGTCAGCCTCATATACGAACACAGAAGATTAGTCAGAAGCAAAAAAAATATATGAGCATTTCTTGGGCTCTTGTTTCAAAGGCGAAGGGTTTAACCACCAATCACAGTTGCATTCTGAAAGACATCGTAGTAAAAAGTAGGGCACAAAACCACTTCTAGCTAGGCAGTCAGCAACGCAGGGGCCCCAAAATGTGCTAATTATGGTGAGGGTACAAAGGAGCTGCAAGGCTCAGCCTCACTAGTCAAGTTGCTCACACTTTAGCTGGGGAGGTGACATTTCTTTCAATTTAACTAAACTTAAGCGGTTCAGTGAAATGAATTGTATTTTGTAAAATTTGGGGGGCACAGAGAATTGTCCTTCCTCTTTATTTTATAAATCTAGTTATTATGAACTTCACACTTAGTTCAGATGTTACTGGGTAATCAACAGATAGTGAATGGTAGAAGGAAATGGATCTGTCAATGTCATATGGTAGCAGTTGCACAATGCGATATACAAGGAAAGGTGTTACATTATAATGGAAAGAAATCACAATGAATGCAGCTGAAATCATAGGATTGATTTTGTGGGTTTTTTTTTTTTTTTTTTTTTTTTGAGACTGGGTCTTGGACTGTTATACAGACTGGAGTGCAATGGTACAATCAGGGCTCACTGCAGCCTCTAACTCCTGAGATCAAGTGATCCTCCTGCCTCAGCCTCACAAATAGCAGGGACCAGAGGTGTGCACCACCACGCCCAGCTATTTTTAAAAATTATTTGTAGAGATGGGGTCTCACTATGTTGCCCAGGCTGGTCAAACTCCTGGACTCAAGCCATCCTCCCACCTCAGACTGTCAAAGTGCTGGGATTACAGGCATGCACCATCATGCCCAGCCTGATGGATTTAGGGAGAAATATGTAAATGGAGCAATGGAACATAAACATGATGAAGGGATTAGGCAGGGCTAAATTCCATAGAGGCTGGGGTAAACACAACTCGTTTCACAAACAGAGATGGTTCTTATAACTTTGGCTCTTGTGGGAGCAGATGGCTTATGTCTGATTCCAGTCTGTGGTAGCAAGAATCTCCTTTACATTGAACAAATGGGAAATTGCACGCAAGGCACACACTGTCAAGACCCAGCAATCTGCTGCACATCAAACTGCATGCTATGGATGGCAACACTCCCTGAATTTTTGGATTAATACTTCAGAGCTTTAAACAGTAACTAGCTAGATCTGTTGACCTCAACATGGTGTACTTGGAAATTAAGACAAAATGAAGGAAGTAACTTACTGTTACAGTAAAGCTCTGAGTATAATGTTTATCATATAACATTCCTTTCCTTAGAAAATGTGGGAAACTATGTTGTGGGAGCTTATAAAATAACAGAAGATGTTTGTTCTGTGAGGAAAAGTTAAGTGCACTCTTTCCTTTCCACCATGTATCACTTGGTGCTGTAATGTGTCAAGTGCGTCAAGATTGAATTGAAGGTAAGAATCTTCCCTAAGATTTTCCATACATGTATATTTTTCAGAGGTTCATTTTTTTTTATTTTGGCCCAAAATGAAGAATTTGTCTTTATTCAGAAACATGATCATCAAATACTTGCCCTGAACCTGTGTTCTGAGTCTTCTTTGGGGGAAGCCATCAACCACCTTGTTAGAGAATCCTTTGGGAGGCAAAAGCTAGAGTGATCCCAAAGAAGTCCTGGAATTTGCTCAGGGATGAGCAAACAGGAAGTGACCAGGGCAGCACTGGCACCCTGGGCTTCTGATTCTAGGTTCAGGTTTATGTCTGGTCCAGCCATGTAAAACATCGATAGTCCCTGATATCTGTAAAAACCTACTCATAGACCCATATCAATCTCAGACATTCTCTCCTATCCATCTAATGACTGAAACCATTTGCATGTATAAACCAAGCCTACAGAGATTTAATGTAAAGGAGAAAAATGAAAGACTGTTCACACGTATGCATTTTTCTGGGAGCCAGTGAGGCAGCCCAAGTTCTTCAAATGCTTTCTTTCAATGTAGCGTAATATCAGGTTAGTTTTTAGTATTTGAATGTTTACACAAGGAAAATATGTTGCTTGTCATCGAAGCACAAACAGCATAAGATTAACTAAAGAGTAAGTTTTAAAACTCTGCAGCTCATCCTATAATTGCATTTAGCATGTCTGCTCACTATCAGCATAACTTTAGGCTACTTAACGTTTATGACACCCTACAATGGTTGAAATGATAGTGTTTTCTCCAAAATTCATGTTGAAACTTAATGTCCAATGCAACAATATTGAAAGTTGGGTCTTGTGGGAGGTAGTAAAGTCATGAGGGTTCCAGGCTCATGAATGGGATTAGCACCCTTATAAAAGGTTGAAGGGATCACTCTCTTGCCTTTCTGCCTTCCACCATGTAAGAACACAGCAACAGGCACCATGTTGAAAGCAGAGAACAGCTCTCACCAGACACCAATGCTGGCATAGGGATCTTGGACTTTCCACCCTCCAGAACTGTAAAAAACAAATTTCTGTTTTTGAAGTCATCCAGTGTATGGTATTCTGTTATGGCAACCTAAACTAAGACAGGGCTCATATCCA
>NW_016107324.1:1748386-1832995 GCF_001604975.1 Cebus imitator
TTATAAATGACTCAGTCTCAGGTGGTTTTTTATGGTGGCACAAATAAACAAAGACAATGCAGCTACCTCTTCTGTGACAAGAAATTAGATTCATTTCTTGTTGGGCATGCAGAATCCTGCTTCCATCCTTAGAAAATCAACAGTCACACATGTGGCCAGGAACTTGTATTTCTGGAAAGCTTCTCACATGATTTCAATGCACAGACAGACATAAGAACCATCAATTACAATGACACCAAGAAACACAAGCTATTATAAAGGGGAAATAAAAGCCATATTTGTATTTGATGTTAGTTAACCCAAACCAGGCATGGACCTGGGAGAATACTATTTTAATTCAAGAAAGGTTTAAATTTCTCATGCATAATTTTATAGACTGAGATGAAGAGAGGAGAAAAAGCAGCAAGCTCTTTGGCTGCTGATGGAATTTTCTCAGCCAATTAGTGTAAAGGGCTCAAAGCAGTATTTGGTATATAGTAAATACTCAGCAATTATTTTTAGTATTGAATAAAAATTGTATTGATTAATTTAAGAAAACTGTAAATGATCTTTAAAGTGGGGAGTAAGCAGCTCTTTAAGTGAAGAAAACTCCTTTAAACATTACATGTAAGTATTAAAACACATTAAAATATTAATGTATATTAATAATCAAACTTCAGTATGTTAACTTCTTACATTTTCCCACCAAGCAATTTTTGGAAAATCCTCCTCTTACTCTCACTGAATTTTTTCCTTTTAGAACAAATGCCAAAAATTATCTGGAAAAGGAATATGTTCTCATATCTAGAAAGGCATATATTTTCAACACACTTGAGCTAGGAAATCCTTTAGATAATAGACTTCATCTCTGGGACAAATGTTAGAAGAGGATTTTGAAACACATTCTAATGAGACACATGTACCTATAATAAAATCTTACAATTTGTCTGGCTTGTACATGTTTATAGCACACAATGTATCTGAAACATGCATGGTTTGAAGGTGTAGAACATTGGGTTTTAATTGCTTCCTTTCCCTAACTGATCATTTCATTTGCTTTTCAGGGAGTTCTTGGCCTTTCTTCATAAGCTTTTGCACCTTGCAGGTGTCAGCACATCTCTTCCTTGCTCTTAGCTGGGACGGTGTGACATTTCTTAGCAAATATAAAATGACTATGTAACCTTGAGTAATGTCAGTCCTGTGCTGGGTCATTAATGCAAGACCACTTCATGAACAGCTCAATTCTTTTAACTCTTTATTTTCCCCCAGGTCTCCCTTAGTCAGCGAGCGCACCAGGCACTATTAAAACATGATTATAAATCATGGCTGTTTGCTCACTGACCCTTTTACAACACCAGAAAAAAAAGAAACGAAAAGAAAAAGAAAAAAAGAAATTGAGCTCAGAAGGCTCAGCCCTAACTTCGACAGCACCTCTGCTGTTGATGAATCTTTATGGAAGCCTTATCTTCTACTTTTAACAGCAAAGCTCAGGCTCTGTTTTACTGAAGCTGTTTATATATCTAATCAGAGTAGATCAGGAAATGTGGTTGACAGCACAGGGCTGCCTCAGAAACATAATATTTGCTGGCCAGCATTAAGGGGGCCTTTCAGCCTGGGGGCATGATCAATGAAGTGTGCCTGAGGCTCTGTTTAGATTAAGGGAAGTAACACATTGGTGGCCACATTCATCCTGAGCAAATAGTTTTCCCCTCCCATGGGCTGCAGTGAAAAGCTTTCCAATAAAACCGATGACAGGATTAAACACAACCAACTCTTCACATGCCTTTCACGTGACTTGGCCACAGGCTGGGAGAAGCACGGACTCCAGCTTGACTAGAAGGAAGATGCCCCAAAGAAAGGATGGTCTGTGCTCTGCCCCATTGCTGCCCAGCTGTGTGGCGTGTGGCAAACGTGTATCTCTCAGACCCTCTGTTTTATCACTTATAAAATGCAGGTGTGTTAGTCAGAGTTCTCCAGAAAAACAGAACCAAGAGGATATATGTATATGCACACACACACACACACACACCACACACACACACACACACACCACACACACACATGCAGAGAGGAGGGAAAGAGAAAGGTTTTAAGAAAAATTGGAGCATGCAATTTTGAGGAGTAGCAAGTCTGAAATCTGCAGGGTGGACCTGCAGGCTGGAGACTCAGGGAAGAGCTGATGTTGCAAATGCAAGCTGGAGAAAGAACTCCCTCTTGCTCAGGAGGGGACCTTACTCTTTTTCTCTTAAGTCCTTCAGTTTATTGGATGAGGCTCACCCACATTATGAAGGGTAACCTGCTTTACTCAAAGTCTATTAATTTAAATGTTAATCACATCTAAAACGTTCCTTCACAGTAATGTCCAGACTGGCGTTTGACGAAAAGCTGGGTACCATGGGTATGATGCCCTAGCCATTACAGGGTATTATAATAATGCTTCACTCAGAGAGGTTTGGGAACAAATAAGCAGTAATATTTATAAAACATTTTGCATGGCACATGGCACCAAATAAAGACTCAATAACTGCCCCTGTACTCTGAGATTTCAGGTGGATTGACTAATGAGTTAAGACTAAATTCTAAAATGTTGGAAAATATGAGTCACTATTGTGTATCATTCAGTGTTACCATTTGACAGCATCTGCTTCAGATTCCTTCACAGACATACTGTGTTGAACCTCCACCAATAAGCTTCCTGTGTCCCTGAAAATTGAGGGGCTACATATTTGTAGCAGGGGTGTATTTGTAGACTTATAGAATTTTTAAAGACTTACCTTTTGCTCTTGAAAAACAATTAAAACCTTTGTGAGTACATTAAGGTTTTCAGGAATGTTTGCTTTTCATGGATGTTTCATGCTGGGAGAAGCACAGACTCCAGCTTCACTAGAAGGAAGATGCCCCTGAAAGAAAGGGCAGCCTGTGCTCTGCCCCATCGCTGCCAGTTGTATGGCCTTTGGCGAATGTGTATCAGGGCCTCACTGTGTGGCCCCAGCAATTTTGGAATGTGGAGGAGTAAGGTAAGAGCTCATTTAACACTGTCTCCTGAAGTGACTGCCCCAGAGTTGGAAAAGGGAGCTTAAGAATGTGGCTTCCATATACGTCTTTCCCTCCACGCCATGAAATATGGCTTCGAAGAAAACTTCGTTGTTTCCATTTCGAGGTTTTTTTTTTTTGCGAGGGGAGAAACTGGGCAGTCACTAGTGGAATGCTACCTTACCAAGATTTATTAGGAGTCTTGAAGACCTCCGTAAACTAGGAAGGTAGCTTTTGTATCCTACAGCACTCAAGACTGATTTAATTTCATGTCAGTTCTGGAACTGCAAGCACAATATGAGCTGCAACTTTATAAATTGCTCCTTAGAGCAGCTGACCTTGCAGGTGGGAGAGTCAAAAAGGGTGAAAAAGTAGAGGAAGCGAGAAGGTTGAGAATTGGTACGCCCAGCAGCTACATTTAACCAGAGCACATGGAGTTCTCATCTATACCCAAAACATCCCTTCTTTCCCTTGTGTTTGTTTCCCACCTAAAAGAGCAATTTCTTTTTCCCCAGAAGGGTGTCAAATGAGGTAGTGAGGGAGAAACTTGATTATGCTACCATAATGTGAAAGATTTTTTGGATTTTCAAAGATTATTTCACCAAAATTCTGCCCAAGAGAAACTCAGAATAAACTAAGTAAAGCCTAATTTATGTCTCCTCTCTCAATAGAATTCCTGACAGAAATGTTAAAACAAACTGATGTCACTAAGAAAACAAAGTTAATACTCAGAAGCACTGAATTCTTACAGGAGCTAGAAAATGTGATTTGGTTTCATAGCATCTATTAAGTCATGTCTTAAAATAAGCAAGCAACAATGTTATTGGAAGGAAACCACAGACCATCAGGATAAATCTCCTCGCAGCCTATTAGTTTCATTGCAATGGAGTGTTGTCTATGGGGTGGTGGAATCCTATTCTCTTTTGTCATTTGATATTATTCCAGACCAAGCATTTGTGGACGATGTTACCTTAGTGATAGGATTTCTATGTCTCAGAATGCATATATGCAATTAATTCTAACAAAAAATAAATTTTAGAAGGGAAGAAATGTATTCTAAAAATAAAGTTAAAAATCCAAATAATAAATATATTAGCACAGGTCGTCAGTTGTGATTTTCAGATTTGATATAAATTCTCTTAGTATTTTGCATTCATTGTATCTAATTCATCAACTAATACTGATCTATCATCACATGATCTCAATATTCTGTGACAAACATGCTCTTTGCACTTACCATATTTCATATTTAGACAGATGGCTGGGCTGTCATATTATATACTTATATTTGCTCTAGTCAATATTGGTCTCCGCATTCTGCTATATTGGGTGTTTTAACTATTAAAAAGTATAGAGAAGATAGAATCTTAGCTACCCATCTACAAAGTTCAAGACTTATCAACATCTACACCATTATGAACAGGTGCAACAGGTGCAATACATTGATCTACATCTAATAGCTGATTTATACTCACATCCCACTCCCCACTGCATTTCCCTAGAAGGCCAGGTAGAGGTTAATCTGGTCTAAATCTATACTACTCATGTGGTGTGTGCTCCTTGCTTCTCCATGATCCTTGTGTGTCATCTGCCATCTGAAATCAAATGTAGAAGAGCCACAATCAATGCATTTCTTGTCATCCCAAACTTCAAAGCAGAAATGTGAGGTTCAGTCTGGATCTAGTGTCACTCATCTAATCAGCATTTCCAATCCCTCTCTCAGCCTCATGAAATTATACCACAGTTACATAGAATTTAGACCTCTTGGGCATTTGAACAAGCTTCTTATACCCAGACTTTAAATTTGCTTCACAATTAAAAGTGAGAAAGCTGTGGAGTGTATTTAACAAGTGAAGAGATACTGTGTGAATTAGGAGTAGGAGGGAAGCATTAAAGCATGTATTTATTTAGCTCTAAAATACTACTATCACTCCTGCTTGCAGAAGATTGTAAATGCACTAAATGGCACTGCATTTTTCTCTTAAAATAGTTAGTTTTAGGCTAGGCAGATTTCACAGTTATTTTTTAATGTATTTATCCACAGAGTAGTCATTTAAGTGATTTGAATGTCCAGAAACACCTTCTGTCTCCTTTCTTTCTTCTGTTTTTTTTATTTGTTGTTGTTGTTGTTACTATCTTAAGCATCCAGGTATTGATAACATTGGCCAGGAATGCCTGGCCCCGCTGTGAAGTAGGTGAAGCTTGTCTGATGGCCTCTTCAGTCCCATGTGTCCTCTCTTGAGCTCCATCAGGGTTCCCAAACACCCCCAGTGTTACCTTGCTACTTGGTACCTCCAGTCTCAGAGAATTGCACCACCTAGTAGACATATGTGGAGGTAGAGGGTTCATGTTTTACCCCAAATGTTGGAGTTTGGTTCAGCCATTTATTCACCAAACATGTATTGAGCACCTATGCCATGCCAGGCACAGTGATGCATGATGCAGCCCTGATAGTGACACAGATGAGTAAGAGGCCACTCCTGCTCTCCAGCATCTTGGTATAGTGGTCTTGGTGTTAGCTAAAAAAACAATTTTATGGCCGGGCGCAGTGGCTCATGCCTGTAATCCCAGCACTTTGGGAGGCCAAGGCAGGCAGATCACAAGATCAAGAGATCGAGACCATCCTGGCCAACATGGTGAAACCCATCTCTACTGAAAAATACAAAAATTAGCTGGGCATAGTGGTGTGCACCTGTAGTCCCAGCTACTTGGGAGGCTAAGGCAGGAGAATTGCTTGAACCCAGGAGGCGGAGGTTGCAGTGAGCTGAGATCGTGCCACTGCACTCCAGCCTGGCACCTGGTGACAGGGCAAGACTCTGTCTCAAAAAAAAAAAAAATTACCAAAATATGGTCCTGCTGTAAGAGAATAGCTGTCAGAACACAGAATAGACAATCAGGGAAGGCCTCACACGGGTGGTAGCATTTGAGATGAATATTCATTAGTAAGAAGACATTTTCTAGCCTAAATAGAAGAAAACTATATCTAGGAAGAGAGGGTCATCAAGTTGCGAAAGGGCCAGAAATGTTCTGGGAAAGGTGAGAATTTAGTGCAGCTGAAGGTAAAGAGATGTGATAGCAATGTCCGAGGGAGACAGCACAGGGCTTAGAAGCAGCCTTGTAGGAGCTGAGGTGTGATCCTCAAGGCACCAGGAAGTAAGTGGCTGCAAGGGTGCAGAAGGAGGATGGATGGAATTTGGAAGGAATCTGGAACCAATTGGATGTGGGAACTGGTAAATGAGAGAGTGGGACTGAGGATACACACATTTCTAGCTGGAGCAGCTAGATGGGTGATTTCCCTGTTGGACTAAGTAATTGCTTAAAGTAATAGATCTAGAATGGGAAATACCAGATGCTGTGGCAATTGAATGGGAAAGAGATTGGAAGCAGGAAAGTCTCTCCTGACGTTATTCAAAGCCTCCTTTCAAATAAATGGCAACTGTGCCTACTCAGGAAGCCACTTCGAAATAGAAAAGAATTCATGTTGAATTCCACAAGCTGAATTAATTTTGAAATTTTCAAATTTTGAAAGAGAATTTTGATAATAGTTACACACAATTTTCTATAGTCAATTATATAATTTGCATTTATAGAAATAAGCTTCAATCTTTGACCCAGAAAAAGTTCATCTTCAATTAAACTTTAAAATACATAATTTTATGTTTAGCTTGATAGAGGACTTTTTATTTTATCTGACAAGGACCTGAGGAAAACAAGAATCTCTTCAAAATATAAATAGCACAGAATATCCATCTAAAAAGTTCATTATAAGAGGTACTATTTTTTTTTCTGGAATAATTTTTCTTTATCAGCTCTAATGGATCAAATATGCAATAAATTACTTCTTTCTATGTGAAATTTCATTGAGGTCAAGTTACACTCATTCTTATGTGTGCATCTGGGTACCTGTGAAAATAAAGCCCTTTCCACAGCCTATGTGGTCAGCATCATCAGCCTCATGGTCACAAGTGGTACCAGGCAAGAGGCCAATTTCATATAAACTGACTTTCATTTGGCTTTTCTCTTCTTGTTAAATCTTAACAACATTTCCATTGTAAGCATCGCATTTAAAAGTGGAAAGAAAAGTAACAGTACCACATGGAACCACAAGTGAACCAAAACTGACCTCAATGAACTAATTTAACCATTTATTTATATAAACTGTGCTACAAAACAATCCTATTTAAGAGCCATATACAATTTAGAAAAAAAAATCTAGTTGTGAAAATGACGAAACAAAAATATTTACATAAATCAGCACCATCAGTAGAGACCATACTTCAAATTTTGAATTTTGATATTTTTCTGAGCTAGCGATATGTGATGTGATACTCTCTCTTAATGTTCACAGCCACAGCTGCAGCTCCCCATAAGCCCCGCGATCACGACAGTCAATAGCTGATACTCTGCAGTGCACTGTGTTGCCCCATGAGTTTGCCCAACTGTAAGTGAACGTAAGTGTTCTAAGCACATTGATGGTAGGCTAGGCTAAGCTACGGTGTTCTGTAGATTAAGTGCATTAAGTGTATTTTCAGTTTATGATATTTTCAAGTTATCATAAGATTATCAGGACATAACCCCACTGTAAGTCAAGGAGCGTCTGTATATCCACAAATTTTTTTGTTAGTTCACAAGATATTAACTCTTTCTAGCAAAAGTTATGGCTTTAGTCATTGAGAATGTGGTATAAGATGCAGAAGCACTGGAATCCTGAATGTAGACCACACAGAATGCTCATATTACCAAAGATAAAAAGAAAATAGAGGGTCAACTTCTTTGCCTCATTAATGTACCTGGGAAGGAGTTCAGCAAAGTTATCTTGCAAAAGAGTGAGAAGATTTCATTGGGCATAGAGGCAGACCTTGGAAAGCCCAGGAGAATGAGGTTGTGAGTAGGGCAATGGTATTAAGGGCTACCTTGTCCAAAATGGCCTGGAGACTCTGGGGGCTGAGGGGCCAGTAGGCACAAGTGAGAGCCAGGCTGTCCTTCGTGGGGCAGAGTCTTGGAATGGTAAGAGATAAATGGTAGCACATGGCAACAGGCAGAGAGGATGGCTCAGCAAATGGGCTGTTCCTCCAATCTGTCTTCTCTTCTCAATTCCTAGCACTATGCCCCAGTTCAGCTTCTTATAGTCTGTTCCCTGACTAAGGCAGTGTTTTGTGGCTGGTCATTGCTGCCTCCACATTTTGGCAAGACAGTTCCAAGGAATGGCTTTGCTTTGTACTTCATTGCCCATACCATTCAGTAGCTAATCATTACCATGTGCATCAATTACAACTAGCTTCATCTGATATTCAGAGGCTTTGAAGGTTTGGCTTTAGCCTACACTTTCAGGCATAGTTCCTTGTTATTCTGTTCATTTGTAATTAATATTTAAATGTTTACTTAAGTTGTATATCTCATTTAAAATTTTTTTCATTTTAAGTTGCATATATGTTTTGAGAATCAAATAGTCCTAAAAGATTTGTTACAAAAATAATAGCAGTGTCTAGCCTCCCGGCTTTTTCAATTTCAGTGGATATTCCTTAATTACTCCCTGAAGTACCTGTAGCAATTTATATTCCCACTAGCAGTATATGAGTTTCCATTTCCCAACCCCTCATCAACATCTAGTGTTATCAGAACATCTGCTAAGCTTGTGATTGTGAAATTGTATCACTAGTATCCTTGTTACTAGTAAAAGGGAACATATTTTAATAGGTTTATTGGTCATTGAATTCACATCCTTTCTTTTTTCTGATTGAGTTGTAGGACTTTTAAAATACATTTCTTATATGAATTAACTTTTTCCTATTATATTCTATAACGTCTTTCAGTCTGTGACTTATGCTTGTTTATGGTGGGTTATTTTTTCATCAAAGTTTTAAAAATTATGATGTTGTAAATTTTATTAATCTATTTTTTATGTTTTGTTCATTTTATATTGTGTTCAAGAAATCATTCATTGTCCTGATATTGTAAATAGATTTAATTACATGAATTTTTAAAAGTTTTAAACTTTATTTTTCCAGTTAAGTCCTTTAAGCTATTTGGAGTTTGTTTTTGTGTACGGTGTGAATTTGTAACCTAATTTTATTTTTCCCAGGTTATAGCCAATTTTCCCCCAAATTTTAACTTAACTGTTCACCACTTTTTCTCTTAACTTATAATGCAATATTCCAACAAATTGTAGTGTATTAATTTGCTTGAATAGACTTTCTCATGTTAACTCATCCTTGTAACCCTATGATAAACAACAATTGGTCCTGATATATTTACTGGTTTATTCAACATGCAAACATTTTATCTGAAATTTCTTCTGTAGTCAAAAGTAAGATTTTCATTATGATTTTTTTCATTGATGAATTATGTAAGAATGAATTTTAATAGTCTAAAAGCATTTGAGGTTATTTTCGGTTAATTATCACTAATATAATTGCACTCTACTGAGAGAATATAGTCTGTCTCCATGTACAAAAATTATTTGATATTTGTTATTTACTTGGCGCTGTAGCATGTGAAGTATTTTGATGAATGTTACATTGGTCCAAACATGACATTTTACCAATAGAAATCAGGGTGGATATATGCATATTTGCGCAGTGTATAAAAATGTAGACATGTGTTTTCATGAGATGGAAAACCAGCGTGCCTCACTTGTTATCCCTAAGCTCTGTAAATACAAATTGTTGAAAAACAAATTCCAAACATATACTTCTTTTATTTAGATGCTCAATTCCTGATGCCAAGAGTATAATGTATTAAGAAAATGGTACAACTTGAAGAAAACACAATTTCCTAAGAGAGATAAATGGCTGTCATAAGTACTGTGCCAAGCACTCACCAGAATTCTAAGATTTGGTGTAAGTCTGCTGGAATCCACTGTCAGCTCGAGTGATTTTTAATATCTCTATTTTTTTCTTGTTCTAAAACCCATACCATAAGCATATGAAATATACTTTCTGCCATTTTAACTTCATGAGTGTAAAAACAGCTGCTCACTATCTTCTGAATAATAATGGCATATTAAATTCCATTTTTTAACCATCTAAATAGCATTTTATCTGAAAGCTGTTTTCTTATTTCCTTTAGAAAATAGGCCTTTGCTTTGGAAAATGTCTTTGAATGGATGGACATTAGAAATCAGTCAAATTCAGATCTAACCTATTACTGAAAAATGAGTATAAATGGCTGATAAAGTGATATTTTTCATCCAACAGAAAGTCAAAACTAAAAAAGGTCAGTGATATCCAGTGTTGGCCAGTGGGTGGATGAATGGATGTGCTTCCCCATTGCTGGTGAGAGGTGGTGGTGTAAAATCTCTGATAAAGATCACGTGCTTATTTTTGGCTGTGCAGTGTCCACCTTGCCCTTTTTACCATCTATGTGCCCAGATGCCTGTGGGGAATGTTCCCCATGATCTGTGGATAGAGTGGCAGCTCCCAGGAGGCTTTAAGGTATAGTGGTTAAGGTTATGGACTTGGCTGTCAGACCACAGTGAGTTTGACTTTGCCATTTCCTCTATCATCTTACGAAAGTTACATAGCTTCCCTGAAACTCTCATTAATCAGCTACTGCTATTTATGTGTGAAACCTTGTTGTATTTGGTACAATGGGATTGCCACAAGAGGTCCGCTTTCGGTTGAAACTGAGAAAGAAACAAAATAAATGGATCCAGGTGTGGAGATCAGAAGAGAAATGATATTTCCTGAGCCTCTACTATGTGTAGGTGCTCTCAAGTACTTCACGTACATGGCCTCACTGTACCCTGCACAACCATCTCATGAGGTCGTAGGCCCATTTTATAGATGAAGAAACAGTCGTTCCCAATGTCATATTTCAGAAGTTGAACCAAAATCTGTCTGAAACCAGAGTCAATGCTTTTAACCACTATTAACACCACTCCTCAGGGCCTCAGACACAGTAAAGGGGAGCCACGAGGGGCCCATATGAAAACATTGGATAAATAAGGGAATGAGGAGGCCTGTGCAGGAGAGGGAAGGCTAAAGACCACCTGGTCTTGGTAGCTGGATATTAGTCCAACCATCTAGGTCATCACAGGACCACAAATCCAGACACCAGATCAACAGAGTCCATGGTCCACGGCTGAGCAATGATTTTCAGGTGCTCCTTAGGATAAATAAAATTGGTATTGAAAAGTCCTTCTGAAAATATAATGGGACTATCTTAAGTAGCCTGCTATCTTTCCAAGAATGAATCAAAGGGATATCAGTCACAAAAATGCAATCTAATCTCAGAGGGAATGGGCAGCCATTAGAAAATATTATCAGTCTCCAAAGAGCTTTAGACTATTGTTTACAAGAAAAGTATCTGACATCAGACATGCAATGACTTTCTATACTTGAAATAAATAAAATAATAAATATTCTCCAAATGAATTTGTGCAATGTTTGGGGTTTCATGCCCAGTGTGGTTTTTCATTTGAGAACAAGGAGCAAAAATAGGGCTTCAATCATTATTGAATCAATATCGCACATTCTCACAAAAAAGGAGATAGTTCTAATGCCCTCACCTTTAATACACCAAGGAAAAAGCTAGATTTGTTCATGGAAAAACATATAAAAGATCCACAACTCCCAACATATGCTTCTGGCTACAATTACACAATTAAAAAGTGTGGGTACCTATAATCCATACGTAAAAGAAACAAATCTGACAAAAAGAAAGTTTAATAGCTATGAAAAAAAGACTCCTCCAACAAAACTAATTCATAAAATCTGTAGTAAACCTGCTGCCTTAGTTCAATCTGCTATAACAAAATGCTGCAGATTGGGTTGCTTAACAACATTGGTTCCTTGCAGTTTTGGAGGCTGCAAAGTCCAAGATCAAGGTGCCAGTTGATTCAGTTCCAGGTGAGGGGCCCTTCCTGGCTTGCAGACAGCCACCTTCTTACAGTGTTCTCACATGGCAGAACGAGAGAGAGCGAGCGAGAGCGAGCGAGAGAGAGAGAGAGAGAGCGCCTTGGTGTCTCTTCCTTTTTTATGAGGACACTAACTCTACCTTCATGGCATTATCTAATCCTGATTTCCTCCCAAAGATCCCACCTTCAAATATTATCACATGGAGGGTTACACCTCTGACATATGAATTTGGGAGTTGAGACACAAATGTTTGGTCCCATAACACCAGAAAACTATTAAATACAGAAGTTTTATCCCTCAAAAAACTAACCTGATCAGTTTCTGATTTCAACCAACTCTCTGAATATTGGTTGCTGAACAAACATTTAAAGTTCTTATTAGTGCTAAATTTTCTTTTAGTTCCTGCTCCCTGATCAAATTTATGTTTACTCCTATTTAATTAAAATTGTCCAATTTGGCCTAATGGTGGTCACTTCATCCTCGAGAGCTGTCATTTATCCCATCCAACTGCCTCCTCTAGCAAGAAAATTGAGAAGCATTTTCCTTTGACAAACGAATACCCATTAATAAGCTGTACTCTCATGCTCACATTTCCTTTTTTTTTTTTTTTTTTTTTTTAAGAAGGACAGGGTCTCACTCAATTGCCCAGGCTGGAGTGCAGTTGCACAATCATAACTCATTGTAACTTCAAACTTCTGGGCTCAAGAGATCCTCTTGCCTCAGGCTCCCAAGTGTCTAGAACTATAGGCTCCTGACCATGTCTAGCTATACATACATACACACATGTATATAGATATATATGTGTATACACACACACACACATAAACTATACATATACACACATTATATATACACATACATACTATATGTGTATATATACACACCATATATACACACACGTATACTATATACACATACATACTGTATATATACATACAAACTATATATGCATGTGTACACACACATACACACAAACATACACACACACATAATAGAGACTGGGTCTTGCTACATTGCCCAGGCTTGTCTTGAACTGCGTGCCTCAAGTGATATTCCTGCCTCAGCCTCCCAAAGCTGGGATTACAGGTATCAGCCACCATGCCTGGTCCTCCTATTTCCTTTATCTAAACAAATGTAACTGAAAACATCTTTTAAAACAAATTACACTCTGTTTAACTAAACTTGAATTTCTCAAAATATTACTATCAAGGGGTGGACCTACTTCTTAATAAGGCTTCAAATGCATCCATGAAGAGTTCTCAACCTTGTCTTGCCAAGGAAGTACTCCTGACCGGCCCCATCTCACCATCGTCCACTGAGTCGTAGAAGAGGCTGCAGAGAACGTGACAGGGCCCTGGAGTGGCGTGGGTGCAGAGCCAGCTCTGCCAGCTAGAAAGCCTCTCAGGGCATACTTGGCATTTGCAGCCTGACTGTCACTAGGGTTTTACAAATTTTCAAAATTCCAAGAGAAAAACCCATAGCACCTGTCCACAAGATAATTACTTACAGGATGACTGTAAAAACTTATGTATAAGGGTTGTCTAGAGGAGATTCAACCCTGATCTTTTCAGTAAATTTGCATTTTTTCCGTCTTTCTTATACATTAGCAGTCTTAGACTCTTTAAGGACACATCTGTTTTTCATGCAATGCTTCAATTCACATGTACAAAAAGACATTTGTGTATACAAATGAGATAAGGTCAACCAAATCTTCAATATCCACATGTACACAGGTGTCAGTGTTTTAATGGAGAGTTACTGAAGAGCACACTTAAAATGTCACATTTCATAAAACTTTCCCCCATCCAAAGACATAAAAACCTGGCTGCATTTATTTGTAAAACTGAAATTACTCTCAGAAAGATTTAGTTCACCTTCTAATGTCAACGGAAACAAATTTGGAATTTAAAGAATATGAAACTGCAGATATCCTTTTTGAAAAATATATCATATTAATACTGAATGAAGCATCAGAAACCAGGACATTCTCATACGTTGTCTCCAAATTCAGTTTGGTATCAAATTCTCTGGAATGCGGGCTTGTGTCAGAATGAGTTTTTAGTGCTAACATTAGCAATTCCCCTCTCTGATAAAGAGAGGAAAGCTGTCAGAAGTCCCATCACAGGGTATGTGGAGCCCCTACATTCAATGTTTGCTACAAATCAAGATGTGGAGAGAGGACTTGGTTCTCTCAACCCCTCACTCATGCTACAACCATATCATCCTTGTCACAATTCATTTGGTAAAACTCTTCATCGAGGCGGTGAGTTCACAATTGCCTATAAAACAAAATCCCTGTGCGGCAAACTCTGCCATGCCCTTCATATGTCAGTGTGGCTGCTCATATATCATTAACACAATCAAATCCATCCCCACACCTTAAGTTGCTGCTTGGGTTTCCCTGCTAATGCATTCCTGCAGTGCCTGCCTTTAATGTTCTGACTGTGCTCAGAATAAAAACGACTGGGTGTCCCCACTCTGTATATTCTGAAACTAAAAAGAATCAATTAAACTAGCCATATTTCCATCAGGGGGGCTGCTGCTGCTCCCCAAACAGCTTAAGCTGTCTTCTCATAGTTTATGATGTCAGCAGGATCTCTCGATTGAAATACAGCCTTAAATCTCACCCCCCCCTTCGCTGGCCCTCTGTCTGCAGTATATATTATTCTTGTAGTTTTTAGAGACAGCTGTGTGAATTAATGAACTGATGTGAGAATCAGAGTTGGCCTGGAGCCCCACTTAAAAGTCATGTCGATGACCTCATAAAAACAGCAAAGAATGCTTACAGCTTGCTTGTAAAAATAAATCCATTTCTTAATAACTCAGAATGCCCACATAATTCAGCACATATTTTAACCCCAAATGATTATTTCATAAGAATGAAAATTTCCCATGAAAAAGACATTTAGCTAACCTAGGCAACTATAAACTTTAATTGATATTTCACAGTATGTACTAGTTTGCTCTCTAGGGAGTATAGAATATCATTCTTGCACCTGCACTTTAACTCCAGAGTTATAGTATTTCAACCATTAAACATTTTTCATTAAAGCACTTCATATAGAATTAGTCTAATCTGATTTTAACAAAAGTATTCTATATTTAGTTTTTCACACTGTATTAGCACAAACTGTTAGAACTAGAAAGGCAGTGCTTTTGTCCACTGGAAAAAGCAAAAGGGTGGTCTACATCTACTCACTTCAAAGATAGTCCTTAGTGTGCCTACTATCCTTTGAAACAAACACAGCATTTATCATCTAAGTCACTCCTGGGCAAATCATAGGCTCTGAAGAAACCGAGACACATCAGTGAGCTCAGCTGGTTTGCAAATCTGCTCCTTTTCCCATAAAACCCCGCAAAGCATGGAAGGATGCAGAATATTTTGGAGAGGGTGGAACTGGGAAAATGTGCAAAAATTTACATCTTATGGTTTGAGTTTTATAGCTGTTATCTCATTGGCAATCTTAGGTGAACAGCTGCAGGATTTTAGGATATCTGACTTTAACCAAAAGGAAAGGGCCTTTCTAAATGCTTCAAGTTAGAATTGGAGAGAAGCAAGGAGCATAGGAGCTCACTTAGAATCTGAGGTTAAGTAATATTTAAAGAAAACCAACCTACTCTAAATAACCTTTTTCTCTCTGAAACCCTAAACTATATTCTTTCTCAGTCAGAACATGAACTTCTTAGAATTGAGAACATCTGAAGTAAATGAAAGTTGCTTTTCATAAACAATAGTTGGAAGTTTTCTTAAATAGATAAGTCCAAGAATGCTTCCTGACTTGGCTTCCCTTGGGTTTAGCCTTTACTTAAGAAAGCATATTATTATTATTTTTATTGATGCTTCAACTTGACATGCAATCAGATCTAATGTGATATATGACAGAATTAGTCATAGTAAATTCTGTTAAACAATATTTACTTTAGCAAGAAAATGACCTAGTGTGCCAAACAAAGATGGTCCATCAGATACTTATTCAAATTAGAAAAGGAAACTTTAAGGAATACAAAGATTTCCATTAGGCTTATTAAAATATTGGATCTTCTGACACAGTTATTTATTTTTATTTTTATTTTGAGACAGAGTTTCACTCTTATTGCCCAGGCTGGAGTGCAATGGTGTGATCTCAGCTCACCACAACCTCTGCCTCCTGGGTTCAAGAGATTCTCCTGCCTCAGTCTCCTGAGTAGCTGGGATTACAGGCATGAGCTACTATGCCCAGCTAATTTTGTATTTTTAGTAGAGAGGGAGTTTCTCTATGTTGGTCAGGCTTGTCTTGAACTCCCAACCTCAGGTGATCCACCCACCTCGGCCTCCCAAATGCTGGAATTACAGGCGTGAGCCACTGCACCTGGCTGGCCTGACACAGTTCTAATAAAAGGGATAGTGATTGACTTCACACAACATAAAACCCCCATTGCACTCTCCTTGGGCTTGGTAAGTGCACACAGGATTTTTTTTTTCAAGTTAAAGCATAGAAAATATCACAATATTTGGCTTTTTGGCCCACAAACACAGCTCTCTAATATGACTCAATCTAGCAGTTCCAAGGGCTCTCTGAGTGTATTTTGAAGTGGAAACTCCAGTGGAAAAAAAGTCACTGGAGCAAGAGAGGCAGGGCATAGAGAAAGTTGCAAAGAGGGACCCCACAAAGGGAGGTCTAAGTTAATAGACTCAGGGAGCAAAAAGCCACCAGAGTGGGAGACCTCTTGCCCACACACCAGGGAATCAATCTTATCTTAATGTGGAAGAAATAGTTTGCCATGTTACTGTCAAGAGAACATCCCGATATCATTGTTGTAAAGCCTTGGAATCCGGTGTAGGGCTGGGAAAATCGCTTCCTGACTGATCCTTCTCTGACGGGTAAGACAAGGGTGGCTTGCATTCCTTGGCAGGGTGTGGCTGTGAAGGCCCCTAGCACAGAGCAACAACTCTGGTAGTATTTTATAAAATACCGTTCCCATTAGTGGCTGGAATAAAAGCGAGTCCAAGCTTCTGCGCCAGGCCAAACGGCAGACTGGGCAAATGAGAGGCGGTGGGGCTGGGTCGTGGAACGCAGCGCCCCCGCCTGGGTGGTCTCTGTGCACGATTCTGACAGGCCAGTGTGAGGGGCTGAGGAAGTGCTTCTTGTTTCCCTGGAATTAATTCCTACAGCCTGCTGATGAGGGCAGAAGGAGAGTGGCACTTCCATCCTAGGTTTAAAGATTTCCAAAGCACCATTTCAGGATAATTGGAACAAGCGCTCCCCCTCATCAGCCTCCGCTCCCCCCACACTCATCAGTACAAGAGGAGGACTGAGAATAAAGAAGGAGGTCTTTTGAGGAACATGGAGTATGTGGAGCATCAACTATGTCTTCCCAAACTGATGTGGCCAGCCGGTCCCTCTTCCTACAAGACTGAAGCATGCCTGATTGGAAATTGTATCTTGATTGGAAGAAACTGGGTTACAAAACCAGCAGAGTCCTCGCTGGGGCATGCAGAAAGGGGCCAGAAAGAGATAGTAGGGAAGTGCACGGGACAAACATCTTGCCAGGAGCAATCCCAGAAAAAGAAACATTCAGGATCTGGTTTCTTCTTTTTTCTCCTCCTCCTCTTTCTTCTCTTCTTCTTCTTTCTTCTTCTTTTTTTTTTTTTTTAAGATGGGGTTTCACCATGTTGGTCAGGCTGGTCTTGAACTCCCGACCTCAGGTGATCCACCCACCTTGGCCTCCAAAGTGCTTGGATTACAGGTGTGAGCCACCACGCCCAGACTTCTTCTTTCTTCTTCTTCCTCATCCTCCTTCTCTTCTTCCTCTTTCTCCCTCTCTTTCTTCTTCCTCCTCTTCCTTCTCTCTTCTTTCCCAACCCAAATCCATTGTTGAGTAAGTTGAGAAAGGTGGTTCAGCAAGCAGTTTCAACTAGCTGGAGGCTGAACATCAAACACTTTTAGTTTTCCAATACATACTCTCACTTCTTCTCTGTCAAATGCTCCCCTCCAGCTGGCTTTCGGTTTTCCTTAATAATACTTGTCTGAGTTCATCTCTTTAAGTCACTTCAATTTATCAAACTATTTTGGTTTAGCTCTTAAAGTATACTTCAGTGCTGTTTCGTTTCTAAACTTGAATCTCATATTCATTTTAGGCTTTCCTAATTCACAAACCAGCACAGGCCAGAGGGACCTAGAGTGAAGGTAAGATGGGACGTCTTCTTCCCTATGCTTACTCCTTTGTGGTGTTATTGTTGGGTTGGGTAGGAGGAAGAAAGAGGAGACCAGATAGTGTTGGCCTCTTTGGAGACTGTGACGAGATTGACCTCTTTTTCTGTCCTTTTTCACAGCTTCCCCATGCAGCCCTGAGTGGCTTACAGTACCCTCTCTCTGTCAAGTGTCCAAATGTCAACTAGCTCAGAGCAGTGGCGTAGGAAGGGTGCAGTGTTAGCTCCTCAGCACCACTGATGATCCAGGACTGGTTCTAACACCCCAGGTCTTAGAACTGTGGTGTTAGTCTCTCGATCCCACCCTGGATAGACTGACTTGGCTTTGAGTCCTCAGCCTCCACTAGAACTCCACTAGCATTGGCATGAGGCAAATGAAATGGGGAGTGAATTTGTTGCATTCAGCTTGGGTGATCAACATAGTCAAATATCTTCTGTAAATGCACTGGAGTGTCCATAAACCAGAGGAAGGCACGTAAGATTCACCTATTCAGGGAAAAATAGTTCAGGAGTGAAATGTTGCTGTACTAAACTGAGTTGTTTCAAGGAAGTGTTCTTCAGAAGAACCATCTGTCATTCCTGCCCCTTTGTGTTGTTTCATTATTGTAATACAGAAAACCATAGAGACAGGAAGGAAGGAGAGACAAGGAGAGAAAGAGGGTGAAGATAGCAATCGGAACATGAAAAATTGAAACATAGTACAGTGATTTTGACAAGGAACATATGTAAATGTATTATTGATACATTTCCACCTTTACGACTAATACCAGGAAAACTTACAGGAAAAGCACATACATGAGTTGGCCTGTGGTTCTAGCAATCTCTACCCATCCATGCAACAGACTTCAAAGTGTGTTTGAACTCAATATCTAAGAAGATATGTATAAAAGAAAATTTGGTGGAAGCCCAGGGAATGGGCAGCATTGTACTTGTTTTGCATCGAGGATACAACCATTCCATCCTTGGGTCTCCCTTCCTACTCCATAATTACACGGGATGCTATTTTGAATCGCATATATCACTTCTTTATAATAACAGTGAGTTAGATAACTATTGCTACACCAGTTCTGCATAGCAATCAGCTTCAACAATCCCAGTAGCAAAGATGTGCAGGTAGGTGGGGTCAGCTGGGCTCAGCTTGGGGCTTGGCTCTGCTCCTTGTGAATGTCATCCTCCTCTGAAGACCATCAGACCAGTTCAGGCCAGCTTTCTCATGCAGATGGCAGAGGGTACAAGAAGGCAAGACCAATAAAGGCAGTTTCCAGCCCGTGGCTCATGAAATTCTCACTAACATTACAATAACCAAAGCCACCCACAGAGATGAACCCAACCGTAAGGTGTGGGGAATATCCTCTACCTTTTTATTGGAAGAACTACAAAATTACAGGGGAAGCCCATGAATGCAGACATGAATGAAGAACTGGAGACATTCATGCAATCTGGAAAACATGGTAGCTGACATTTTGGAAAAGACAGGTTAAATAGGAAATTAATACATATCCCCTAATCCTACCATCCATAGATAACCACTCTTAATATTTCAAGTATATTATTCTAATATGTTTTCCTAGGATATATAAAAATTAATTTTTAAAACTTGAAATCATAGTAAAAATACAATTATGGAGTTTTAAAAAACTCATCAAATTATATTGAAAGACTTTTTCTTTCATCGAATATTTGTAGACAATTGTCTTCTGTTGGCTATAAGTTAGTTAGTCCAGCATGAAGATATGCTGTATTTTATTCAAACATTCTGCTATTGTTGGACATTTAGTTTGTGGACACTGTTTTCTGAACAAGTAGTGGGGATGTCCTCTGATAATTAGAAGACATTTTTCTGAGCCATGGAAACATTTAGAAGTGTGCTGAAGGGGCAGGTTGTATAGTAGGTTGAAAATTCAAGCTCCCTCCTCCAAAGTGTAATACACTTTCTGTAATACACTCTCAGGAATATGTTTCTTCTTCACAAAAGGCATAACAGCCATCTCTTAGATTTTAGCAAGTTTTACATTTTTTTTTTTTAGAGATGGGGTCTCATTATGTTGCCCAGGCTGGTCTCAAATTCCTGGGCTCAAGCGATTCTCCTGCCTGGCCACCCAAAGTGCTGGGATTATAGGCATGAGCCACTGAGCCCAGCCAGGAAGCTATATTTCTGATACAGGAAAACAACAAAAAATTGTGATATTGCATACATGATAACATATAATGCAAAAATATGTTAATCTAACTTTATAGTGTTTTGCTTTGTATGTATTGCCTTCCTAAGCAATAGAAAAGTACTAATAATATTTTAATGTTTGAGTGATGTTTTAACGTGCCAGTTAATCAGCAGAAATGCTATGAATAGTTGGTCAATTACTTAGAAGTTGAGAGACTTCTTTTTTTAATTAAAAAAATAGCTATGGCCCTACTGACACAAAATACCTCGCTCTATTGATTAGTAGAGTCATGTGTTTTAAAATTTAAATATGTCCTGGGAGGAGAACGTGTTAAGTCAATTATCAGTCATTTACTACTTATCAGTGTGACTATTAGGTGATTTAAAAATACAGCCAACACTGAAAAGGGGGAAACTGCATAAAACCATAAAACCCAGGTGGCTCACTGAGAGTAGACAGTAGGGCTTGAAACAAATTACTGACAAATTAGATTTCATTCATATTGGATAATGAGTGAACGCATGGGAGCGAGTCCCTGTACCTGCCACTTGGTGGGTCCTCGATGCTTTTAGTCTTATGGCTTGTGTGCATGGAGTTACTCATTCCAGCCACTAGATGGCAATTTCGTGCATAATAGCTCGGCTTTGCAAACTGCTACTTGATTTATTGGAAATGTAAGATGTACTTCCATCTTCTTAACTAATTACCTTTTTTTGGTTGTTTATAAAAATTATAACTTTAGTTATAGAATATGAAATATTTTGTATAAAATATGTCAAAGCAATCAAAAAAATTTAAATATGTATCTAAGCATGAAATTTGCCTCAGCCTTCTCTATAATATAGTATGAAAACTCTTTCAGAAAAAAAGTAGTCATTTGACTTCAATTCCCACTCTTCTGAATCAACAGATCATCTGCTGAAAATAGTGTAACATGTATGAAAGCACAGCTTAGTAAGGGTCTTGGCTGAAATTAAATACTACATTAAAAGTTTAGTTCTTTATAATAAGGAGTCGTGGGTTCCAATCTCACAATGTGACTTCTTTACTGAAAATATGGCTAATTTATTCTTCCACTTTGCATCCCAGTTTTGGGGTCTAATTATTTTAAGAAATGTTGGGCTCATGGCAATTTTTTTTTGTTTTTTTGAGACATTCTCACTCTGTCACCCAGGCTGGAATGAAGTGGTATGATCTCAGCTAACTGCAACCTCTGCCTTCCAGATTCAAGCGATTCTCCCTTCTCAGCCTCCTGAGTAGCTGGTATTACAGGCATGTACCACCACGCCTGGCTATTTTTTGTATTTTTCGTAGAGATGAGATTCCACCATGTTGGCCAAGCTGGTCTCAAAACTCCTGACCTCAAGTGATCCACTCACCTGGGTCTCCAGAAGTGCTGGGATTGTAGGAGTGGACCACCGCGCCTGGCCAACACTCTAACTGAGCATTTTGCTCCTAAGTTCTGCCCACTCTCCCCTTTTTTAAGAATATCAACACACAAAGTTTTGATTGAGAACTCTTTGAAACTGTTAGGCAGTCCAACAATGAAAGTATAGTCATTTCTTTGCAATGCTGATATTCAACCGTAACATGTTATAAACAGCATTCACGCAGCTTTCCTCACACAGAAGTTAATAGCTTTCCAAGGATGCTATATGTCCACAAACAAATATTTGTTTCTGTATGACTATAAGGGAAGTTGTGCTATCCTTTGAGTACTGAGGATTTGTGTGCCTTGTTAGGTATCTGATGTCTTGTCTCCCATATGTGACTAGAAACTCCTAGTTGGCAGAGTGTGCCGTTGCCTATGTAACCATATGTTTTCAGTAAATATATGCATGACCACTACTGGCCAAATGAATAGAAATAAATGCTTACTGCTGCTCTTAGTATAGTCATCAATAAACACGATGTCATATATAATTGCCTCACCTAGGGAAAGAAGAAAATGCTGCTCATTCCTTACCTCCTCATGGTGGTGAATATTCTTCCAGGTTTTCATTGGCCATGAGGATTCATCCTATGGATTGGAAGCCACACTAGATGACTAGAAACATATTTCTTCCAATTTTAGAATTCCATGATCTTATGAAAATCAAGTTATGAGAAATTATGATGTTGGGAGCTCCATTGGTATTCTCAAATGAATGAAGTGAATTGATAGTATATCCAAGTATTTTGCTTTATATTAGAAGGTGTCACTAAAAAGTGTTAAAAATATCCATTAATCCAATTAATTAGTCAAATAAAGAATAAATTCAGTGGGATAGAAATGGAAATGGAGGAAAGATTAATCAGTTAAGAATTTTACATCAGTGTAGTTCTATGGAATATTTAATGTAATTAGCACATGATAGAATATAATATGTTTAATTTCCAACATGATATATTGGTGTAGTGTAGACCTAGCAACTTTCATGGTCTAAGCACAGATTCTACCACTTAAAAGCATATCCCTGTCTACATTAGTTGGTAATTTGTTTTCTAATATTCATTTTACTTGCTAAAACCAAAATTGATATAAATTGCAAGAAGAAGAATATTACTACTACTTTTGATAATTTGCTATAATAAGATAAATAGCTGTAGTCATTTATGTACATAAAGTACATATTCTTATATTTCTTCCATGTAAATGACAATATTCAGTCAAGGCAGAATTATATAATTTGCATTTCTAAAAATTTGAAGCTGTTCATTTGAAATTCCTCAAACTCATCTCATGCCTTCCTTTCTGCAATCCTGAGTTTCTTCTTACCTCTCTCGACTTTCACTGCTCAGGGAGGCTCCACCTTCGCATGGTAGAGTCTCTTCCTTCCTGTTTCTTCTGCCCTGATCTCACCAGTTATTCCCTCTCTCAACTGTATCTTTGACCTCTACTTTTTATTATATTTTTCCTGTTTCAGATAAGCAATATTATGTTTCCCTGCTCTTAAGAATAACAACCACCTTTGTTAAACCTGTATCCTCCTCTGCATACTAGTCCATCTCTTTCTTCCACTTTTCAGCCAAGCTTGTGGATATAGATGACACCTGTCACCTCTTCTTCATCTTTCATTCATTCTCTTAATCCACTGCAATCTGATGTCCACCTGTACTACTCTGCTGAAATCATCTATGTCAAGGTCAGTGGTGACCTGCTAAGTCACAAACTGATTCAACTGTTTTTGGTTCTTATCTTAACCTTGTTAACAATGCATCCAAAACTCTCCTATCACCTGTCTTTACAGTTAGCAGACTCTGCTAATGCTCACATGAGTCTGGCCACACATACATACAATTCTACTCAAGAAGAAAGATAATTTATTTTTGAGTATAAAATAATACAAAGTATAATCAGACAAACACGCCCACAACTCAGAATACCTGTTAGTATTATATCATGTTTGCTATTATTCTTTTCCCTAATTATATATGTCAAAAATTACATAAGTAATATAATCCTATGTTTCCCTTATAAACATAAAATATATTGCATTTCAGAAAAAGCTGAGGCCACTTTTATTCACCACCATTATTCAGTCTTATTTCCCTCCCTTCCCCCTCTCCTCATGCAAACATCATGTGAGACTGGTGTAGAACATTCCACTTCATTTAAAATTTTTACCAGTACACATAGGTAGTCATATGTTATTTGGGTCTGTGTGCACTTTCTAAGTCTATATAAATTTAGATAATTTAAATAATTCCACATTGAAATTTCACATTTCTTGCTTTTTTATTTTAACATTATTATTTTTAGGTCAATCTACATTGATATATATAAAGATCAAATTCATGCTGTTTAATTGTGGTAATGCATTCTGCGGCACTGCTGCATTTTATATATGCAACCCTTTAATAGTGAGTGTTTAGACTGTTTCTAGTACTTTACTACTGCAAAGAAGGCTGAAACAAATCTCTTTGTGTCTAATATGCACATGTGGAAGTTTTTCTCAGGTGTACATACTTGTACTGGCCATGGTGTTGCTGGGCCTTCTCCCTCCTACAGATTTGCCTCAATTAGGTGTTTTGGGTTCCATTGGCAAAGTTATCTTTCTATAATAAAACACTAACCATGTGACTTTCCTTCTTAAAATCTTCAACTGACCTCTCATTCCCTGCTAAGTAAGTGGCACAGTCTTTGCGGTATCCTATAAGGTCTTTTTTCACCGGGCGTCTACATACCTTCCTAGGATCATTTCTCACTCTCTTAACCTACACTCTTGTCTTATTGAGCTACTTTCAGTGCTTCTGCGTTTTCTGAGTACAACACCTTGGTTTCTTTTTCCCTGCATGTGTACACAGGTGCCCTAGGTTTTGAATACTCATCCCCCACAGTCTTTGTCTGCTAACTTCTTTAAAGTTGGAAAGATGTGCTCCACTATTTCAAGAGAACATGTTTTACCTTCTTACCTGTTATGTGGCTGCATCCTGCCCTATTCTTCCTCTCTTCTTTCACATATGCAATGATGACTTATAATAACATAACTCAAAAATTCCTTTCCTCAGTGGGGCTGCAGTTACTATTGAAACACGTGTGCCTTGCTTCATACAATCTCCATGAACAAAGGACACAAAAGATTCATTTGCGCTAAAATGATTTCACAGATTCTGGACTTTGCTGCATCTTACTTATGAAAGAGTTTCCTTCTGCAGATGTGAATGGTGTAAATAGTCAGAACTGATTGATTCCTCCACAGATAAGTGCATTTCACACATAATCAAGAAAAATTATCATTTGAAATATGGGAATAGGAGTGCAGTCTTGATCCACTGTGAAGGTAGCCAAGCATTAGGCTCAATAAGGATTGTATTTCCAAAGCCTGCATCGAGAGGTTCTAACTATGGGGAAAAATGAAGGAAGAAGGAATGTTTGCTTACTAATCACACTGAGAGAAGTTTCCATGGAAAATAAGTAAATAAGCTGCCCTTTTCTTACATACTATTCAATGACCTTCAACAAGAAACTTTAGTGAGTGCCTACTATGTGCCAGGCACTGTTCTAGGCACAACTACTACAGAAATAAGGGGTGGGGGTGAGGTTAAGAAAATCACAGTCCAGTGGAGGAAACATAGGCTTAAATAAATAATTAAACCAAGTATGATAGAGACTGGAATGATAGCAGGGCATAAAGTTTGAAAGCATAAAGAAAAGGTTCAATTACTGGACACAAATGCAAAGGAAAATAAGTCATTCTACCCCAAAATACACATGCACACCTATGTTCATTCAGCACTATTCACATTAGCAAAGGCAAGGCATCAATGCAGGTGCTCATCAATTCTGGATTGGATAAAGATGATGTGATACATATGTACCCACCATGGAATACTATGCAGCCATGAAAAAGAACAAAATCATGTCCTCTGCAGCAACAGGTTGCAGCTGGAGGCCATGATCCTAAGTGAACTAACGCAGAAACAGAAAACCAAATACACACATGTTCTTGGTTAAAATTAGGAACTAAGCATAAACTATACACGGACATAAAGATGAGAATAGATGCTGGGGAATACTATGCTCACTGCCTGGGAGATGGATTCATTTGTACTCCAAACTTCAGTATTATACAATATTCCTTTAAACCTGCATATGTACCCCCTGAAGCTATAATAGAAGTTTAAAAAAAAAATTGAGATGAAGTTAAAAAAGAAAAAAAGAAAAAAGAAAAGTAAACATTCCCGAGACTTGAGGTACTGGGGCACAAGCTAGGAAAGGGAGCGTAGAATGCTACTTAATATACAAGGTGCCTTGCAAGTCATAATAAGTTGCTCAATAAACCAGATTTGTCCTCAGTAGCAGACTCCTATGTAAGAGACATAGGGACCTGGAGGAGGAATTGGAAATAATGCCCACCATTGTCCCCCAGTCTCTCAAAGGGCATATCTTCCTGGCCAAGGAGCACACCACTGTGCAAGATGCTATCCTGATGACAGCTGCCACCATGGCCCATTATGAGGCTAGAGTGCAAAGCAGAATCTTCATTTGAAAATAGAAGTTCCTCTGGGGCTGGGCAGCCTGTGAGCTTCAGCCTTCAATTCCTTCGTGATTCCCTAAAGTTGGCCAGCAGCTTTTACATGTCACCTTGAGCATAACCTTCCAAAGGTACAACTACACACAAGCACTGACCAACCCTGGGACTCATGAGAGTACATTTTGCTCCTGAGCAGAGAGGAGCAGCTCTTGAGCACGTAGAAGCTTACTGCAGTCCCACTCCTGCTTTCCTTCAGTACCATCTCCCATTCTCTCCATGCACTCCCGTAGCCTGCCCAAATTCTCACTGTATCTTGGGATTCACCCTGTTTAGGAAATGCCTTAACTTGCACATTGTATTCCCTATGCCTGTAATACCCTTTCTTTCCTTTTGCAGATGGGGAAAATCTATACATCTTTCAAAGCTCAGATAACATATCTGAGTCTTCTTTAATCAGAATCAATCATTTCCTCCTCTGTGCATTCATAACTCCTAATATTTCACTTTGAAACACTGTTTTATAATACTAGCTCCACATGTTAAATCCCACACATCACCAAAAGCTCCCTCTCCCTGTGACATCCAATATGCTGCTTCTATTCTTTTTTTTTTTTTTTTTTTTTTTTTTTTTTTTTTTTTTTTTTTTTTTTTTGAGACGGAGTTTCACTCTTGTTACCCAGGCTGGAGTGCAATGGCGCGATCTCGGCTCACCGCAACCTCCGCCTCCCAGGTTCAGGCAATTCTCCTGCCCCAGCCTCCTGAGTCGCTGGGATTACAGGCACGCGCCACCATGCCCAGCTAATTTTTTGTATTTTTAGTAGAGACGGGGTTTCACTCTATTCTTTATTCTTGCAAATAGCACCTCCACCTGCCCGAGGCAGATAGTGAACATCACCCTCTACCTGATTTTTCAGGTGTTATCAAACCTAATTAATTTTATCTCCTAAATATCTCTTACATTTATCTCTCTTTTGCCTCATCATTACCCTAGGTTAGTATTTCTTCCTTCTACTGCTGCTTTTGTTTTTTATCTAACCTATCCATCTCCAGGCTCCAATTCCTCCTGCCTTTGGGGAGCCACTATAGCAGGAGTAATTGCTCGGAGTCTCCTACCTGATTACCTTGATTTGGGTCTCAGTGTTTCCCCTTAAAGTGCATGTAGCTTAGTAAAAGAAGAAATGCTAGTACTCACCTTTTATTTTGCTGTGAAAATGAAATGCAGTAACATGTGTAATGTGCCTAGAATAATACCAGGCACAGAATAAGAAATTTGAAAGGGTCAATAATTTTCATTATTCTTCCAGCACCTGTGCTACCTTGAGAATGATTTTCAAGCCTGCTTTTTTTGCAAATATGATAGCATCCCTCCCCTGGAAAAATGCTTCTCAGACTTCCTGTGGAATTTGGTGAGATTTGTAGGACCCTCCATGATCTGCTCGGGACTCCCCCCACCCCCGCCAGCCTTCTCTCTTCTGCTTTCACAACACCCTGCACTGCAGACAAGAGGAGCCACCAGCTCTTCCCTTGCTGCTTACTCTTCAGCCTCTTTTTCTGGTGGTTGTCACCCTAGGGGACATTTACCCTCCATACAGTTGACTGATTCTAGTTTATTCCTCAAACTTTGTTCCTAAGTCCAATTCACTATCTGAGGGGCTCAGGAAAACAAACAAACAACAAATAGATTTCAAACATGCTAACAAATATATTTGAATTTAAAGTTTTATATAACATTATTTGTAGGTTATAAGACAGGATGGTTATTTGGGACTTTACTTTTTTCCCATTGTTGCCTTCATCCTATGCAAGTTTCTACTGAACTGACCACCAGATAGGTCCAGGACCTATGCTTTCTCCAACTAAAAATCTTTCGGTTTTGAGTATTCAGAATAATATCTTTGTTGAATGACAGATTTCAGACATGCCTACTTAAAAAATTCAAATTTCTTAAGAATTTTATAAATTTAATCGATTTGGATCAAGTAGGGATGAAAGAAATTTGGGGCTGTGACCCTTTTAATGATTAACATTAATTCAACACATTGTCATCCCTTCTCTCCTGCCCCTGAGAACACACAAAAATGAGAGAGATAAAAAAAAAAAAATCTGTGTCCTTAAATTGCAAACGCTGATAAGGAGATGAGCACATTAATCCACATGCTGAAAGGAACGATGAACGTTTCAATAGTACCCAGCCTGACATGGGAACAGAGAGTGGGAAGGTATTAACAACTCTGCATACAGGTGAAGGCGAAACCCAGGTAGATCAGGGAAGGATAAGCAAGACTTTCCTTGTACATGAGTATAAACTTACTAGTAGGTTCTTTGAATTTGTTAGGTCAAATTGGCTTTTAATTTTAAGGCACTGCCATGCTGGAGACATTTTCAGGTGGAGGCTTGATGGTCGTGGAGTATACCCTGGTGGGGCTCAGGTAGACTAATCTGGTCTCTTCAACAGCACACCTTTGTGATCAAGTCTCCTCCTTAGCCCTCTGAAGCATGTAAACGATGCCCTAAGTGCACTGAGGTCAGACCACCTCTGTTGAACTACCAACACATCTTCAAACTATCAGCTAAGTAATTCATCAATTTTCCTTAATTTTCTCAAACCTGGGCCCTATCTCTTCTTTTTCTGTGTTCTGCCACTAATCTTGGGTAATATTTCTTAAATAAGCAATCTTCCTTCCATGTGTAACTATCTCAGGATAACAGTCCTTTTTAAAAAATTAAGTAGTAGTTTAATTTTGACTTGGACAATGTGACATCTTAGGCCATCTATTTAACTGTGTACCTCAGTCTATTTCCCCTGTATTATGGGTGATATTTTTATTGTCCTCACAGTTAGGTATGCAATATTTGTTATATATGTATTGTGAAACTTTCATAGAAGCCAAATTATTTACACCTAAAAATTTAAAAGGTCTTAATATTTGAAACCACATTTGGCTTAGTATATGTAGCTATTGGGCAGCTATAATAAATTTAACATAGAAAGGCGAAACTTGGTCACTGTATGTATTCCTTCATTCCCACATTGCTATAAAGAAATACCTGAGATTGGGCAATGTGTAAAGAAAAGAGTTTTAGTTGGCTTACAGTTCTGAAGCAATACAGGAAGCATGATAGAGTTTGCTTCTGGGGAGGCCTTGGGGAGCTTTCACTCATGACCAAAGGCATGGTGGAATCAGGTGTCTTCCATGGCAGGAGCAAGACCAAGAGAGCCTGCGGAGAGTTGCCACACACTTTTAAACAACCAGATCTCTCAAAAACTCACTATTGAGAGGACAGCACCAATGGGGATGGTGTGAAACCATGAGAAATGCACCCCCATGACCCAATCACCTCCCACCAGGCCCTACCTACAACATTGAGGATTACACCTGACCATGAGATTGGGGTAGGGACGCAGAGCCAAACCATATCACTGTATATAAATATGCATTTTAAACACCTGGGATCACTGTTTTTAGGACATATGGTATGGTCTATTTTTATATCTTAAAAAGCATATATGATAACAAAAGCTTATTTTATGTCCACGTGACTAGCCAGTAGTGACACTTGGAGTACACAGGAAGAAAAATCTTCCTCGTTTTTGAGCCTTGAGGGCTAAAGTTTTAACCTAAGGTTTACATCTGCTTAAGCTGCCCTCCTTGTACATCTTCCCTGGAGGAGTGTCTGCTGGGTACAGAGGATTCTGGCCCCAGACCATGCTCCTTTACGAAGACTGCAAGCACTGGAGCCCCTTGGGCTAGGGGAGGAGGATGTGAGCTCCAGAGGAGGGAAAAGCAAGGCAGAAGGGAAGCTTGCAAGGAAATCACGAAAAATCTACATTTGTAGGACACCCTAATGAAATGTTTCCTTCAGTATTATCTGTGAGAAGAAATATAAGTTCTTCCCCCAGGCCCTCTCTCACATTTAGAAGACAAACAAACACAGCTCCCTTAGCTAAGTATTTATCTGACGGAGACTGAGAGTTTGAAAGAATAGCTCAAAAGAAACTATCACGGTGGAAGAAAGTGGGCTGGGAATTTCATCATAAGTCCTTGACCACCCCACAACCCAGCAGGTATGGCCCATGAAGATTAGATTAGTTGAGAAAAGTAAACATGTAAAAAATAAATATGTAGAATTTCATTGTACAGCTGAGTTATGTGAATAAATTTACAATTCTGTTATACCTGTGTTAAGCCCTTTTCCAGCCTGGGCAACTCAGGGAGACCCTGGCTCTACAAACAAACAAATAAATAAATAGCCAAGTGTGATAGTGCACATCTCTAGTCCCAGCGACTTGGGGGGTTGAGGTGGGAGAATCCCTTGAGCCGGGAGGTAGGGGTTGCAGTGAGTTGTGATTGGACCACTGCACTCTAGCACAGGTGACAAAGCAAGACCTTGTCTCAAAAAGTAATAAAAATAAAATAAATACCCTCCCCTAAACCCCAACCTCTTGCGAATGAATCCAAACCAGGCACTCAGCATTGGGATTCATCTGCTAACACAGACCTGGGCCCCTGTTACCCCTGGGTGAATTATGGGGCATCTGTCTGCTCAGCCAGTTCAGAAAAATGAACTAGAATATCATTTTTCCTGTCTCCCAGCTTCTGTGTAATCTGATTTCCCTTCCATGCTTGCTTGTCCCCGTCACTGAAGACCTGCCCTGAACTACCCCACATAACCCCCTGCCTGCTTCCTAAGGATGCCATCTCCCTAAGGACTGGTCTTGCTCATCATGTTCACAGATGATGTCTAAGAGATTTGGTTTCACCAGGCATCCAAGAGACTGCACTGCTTAACAAAATATTGCTGCTTCCTGGGAAACCCCCACCACACCTGTGGCAGCCCAGATAAGACCAACAGTAGCTCTACCTTCTTGAATGCTCTAAATGGGCTTACTGATTTCCTGGAGCCAAAATGAGTTTGACTTTAAACATCAGGTAGTTTATTTTGTACTATGTCAAATTTTGGGTGCATAATCTCATTTAAATTTCACAAAACTCTTTGACCTAAATACTTACATGTTCACATTATAAAGATGAGAAAGTTGAAGTTTAGAGAGTGTTATGGGTGTATGTTTGTGTCACCCACTCTCAAATTCATCTGCAGAACCCGTAAATGCCAATGCGATGGCATTTGAAGGTGGGGGCCTTTGGAAGGTAATTAGGCTTAGATGACATCATAGGGGTAGAGTCACTATAATGAGATTAGTATTCTTACAAGAGAGACCAGAGCTCACTTTCTCTCCTGGTGAGGACATAAGAAGACTGCTGTCTTCAAACCAGCAGCATAGTCCTCACCAAAACCAAGCCATACTGGCACCCTGATCGCAGGCTTCCCAGCCTTCAAAGAAACAAATGTTTGTTGTTGAAGCCACCCAGTCTGTGGTATTTTGTTAAGGCAACCCTAGAAGACTAAGCAGAGAGGCTAAGTAATTTGCTCATGGTTATTCTACCAATAAGTGGTAGTGAACCTAAACGTGAAAGCAGTTGTCTGGCTCCAAACCTGAATCTATAACCATGATACTTACCTGCCTTTCCTGTGGCCCAGTGGTTTCCCGTGACATTGGGCTCTCAGTCTGAGATGTATCCTGTAAGTAAGAGACTGGCTTTACATTGGCCCCAACTGAACCCTGGAATGCTGCTGGCACTGCAAATATTTCCCTGGAAGGAAGAGAATAAACCAATATGATGACTTTTGCTTGCTTCATGGAGCTCTGGAATAACTGTGACAGTCCTGTGTTTTACTTGCTCTGATGGGCAGAAATGGACAGAGTTTCCCCATAGGGGTAAATATTCCCTAGGTGGAAATAATTATGACCATTTTACAACCCTTAAGAAATTTGACTGTACCAGAAACTTGGCTTTCAATCAAATCCACTTGCTTACTGTCTGACTCCCTCACTAGCATGGGATCTCCATGAGCACAAAGAGTTTGTTTTGTTCACCGCTGTGTTCCTGGCACTGAAAGCAGTGCTTTCCACTGGGTGGCTACTCGGTCCATGTTCTTGAAAAGTGAATCCCTGTCTTCCCTGAGAGACAGGAACTTGATTCAAATCCCTTGAGTTAAAATGTTAGAAAGAGACCTTCAGACACTTAAAGTTACAATGTGCAGGGTAGTGTGGGCGATTGGCCACACTCACACTCAGGGTGAGTCTGAGTTGAATGTGGTTAGAGTCCAGGACTATCCAGACCTAGAGCCAAGACAAGGGACAGGAGTGGGGGTAACACAGCATGGAGCGGAGCTGGGATGGAGAGTCGGAGCCAGGCTGCAGGGTTGGGGGAGGAGCAGAACTGAGGTCCCAGAAAGCCCCGAATAGTATCACATTCAGGTCACTGCAGGGAAGACAAAGTTCAAGAATTCCCTCTAGATTTCACCTCATTCCCTGGAAAAGAGGTTATCAAAGAGTTCAGCAATGAAACACGATAATATGTATTGCATATGTAGTGTGTGCACGGCTCCGATCTAAGCACTCACATGGATTGGTTCATTTAATCCTTATACCAACAACCGATCTAGCCAGAGGCTGAGCCATCGAAATTATCCAGGAAGCCACAGAGCCTCGATTTGAACCCCAGAAGACTGGCTCCAGGGCTGCAGCTCTTCATGAATGAGGAGGTCTCAGGGGGATGGCATCTATCCAGAGTCCTACTCGAGAGTGCCGGTCAGACAAAATGTTGATGGTATAATTTAGGCCAGTGATGTCACAATATCAGCTGGTGGTTGTGAAAATAAGGGTTTTATACACACAATGAAAATAAAGTTTTCCCCAAATTCTCAAAGTCTGAGTCACGACTGCCTTTGTAGGGTTTCTTCCCTTTTTGGAATATCATGCATAAGGGCAATTGTGTAGGGAGCTTGGGACACCTGTCTGTGTCAGGAGCTTGACTTCACTGAGCACAGGGCATCCAACCCCTCATGTAACAGACACCACAGGAGGCACACTGAATGCCCAGGTGACTAAGACACAGCCCTGCCCTCAAGATGCTCTCGGGGCAGCCCTGCATTTTCCTCCCTCATCCAAATGGCCAGGGCAATAGAAAACCTGCACTTGCAAAAAGATGTCATCTTAGTGCTACAGGGCTCTTTGAACACCAAAATTTTCTATTTTTAAATGTTAAATCAGAAACCAAAGAGTCTTTGCTAGGGTGGCTCATGTCTGTAATCTCAACATTTTGGGAGGCTGGGGTAGGAAGATCGCTTAGGGGTTTGAGACCAGCCTGGGCAACAGAGTGAGACTTTGACTCTACAACAAAACTTAAAAATTAGTCTTGCATGGTGGTGCATACCTGTAGTCTCAGCTACCTGGGAGGCTGAGGTGGGAGGAATGCTTGAGCCCGGGAGGTTGAGGCTGCAATGAGCTGTGATTGCATCACTGCACTCCAGCCTGGGCAACAAAGCAAGACCCTGCCTCAAAAACAATCAAAAAATATTTACCTCAAATATATATGAGACCACACACACACACAGACACACACACACACAGACACACACACACACACACACACACACACACACGGCATGCACAAAAGCCACCTTGCCTAATATGCATTTAAGCCCAAGAAAAGGATCATGCCTGAGTAGACTCAGAAATAAGACTGCCTAGTAACAACTACAAATAAGACTTCTCTTTTTATAGGAAACACAAAATTAAACCTTAAAGCCCAGTCATATATAATTAAGATGAATACCTTTTAGAACCACTGTTTTTCCTATGAGGCACTGCTCGAAATCCCCTGCCAGCTGGCTGGTTGTGTGTGTGAAAGACCGACATATTTCAGGAGTTGCCCCTGCAGCAGACATTTTTCTCAGCATTGCTTATGGCTCATGGCCACACTGCCTGGGCACCTGCAGGATCAGTCAGTTTGCACAAACAGCTTCCCAAGTGAATGACGTACCTCCCCTTTCTGTTGTTCCCAAAGACCAACATCTGTCAGAGATCAGCATATGCATCCGCGTATTAAAGCGCTCACTGTTCTAAGGCCCTGCACTTAATTTTCCCTTGGGTAAACAGAGCCAATAATGGATAAATACTGAAGGATCAAATATCCTTAAACTATCGGAGTAAGCTGTGAGTGCAGACTTTAATCCACATCAGAAGTGAGAAAAAAGAGAAAGCAAAAAGCTATGACAGAGGCTCTCCAAATCGAGTGAGGAACTGAGGACGGAGTTCATGCCGCTGGTTGTGGAACATCTTGGGAAACATCTCCATGAATGGCCATGGGAAGGGCAGCTAGGACTCTATGACTAAGTGCATTTAAATGTCAAATATAGTGTGAGCCAGACAAATGATCTTTGCACTTTTCAGAAATCAATAGCAGAAAGTCTTGCTGGCATCCTCCAAGCAGAGTCAACCTGAAAATCTCTGTAACCATACACCGAAAAGATTTCTACAAATGTCCTACTAATTGCATTTTGAGGCAAGTCCCACTAGGAAGATGAACTTTGGACAGGCTTGACAGTGTTGGCCTTTAAGGACACGACTGGCCTCCTAATGCCTGAGCCGTCCCCTAGAGGAAACACACAGCTCGAGTTTACCTTTTAAGTGTAAACTTCTGAGGATGAACCTTCTAGCCTCTCTGCGATTCTTGGTCTAATACAGGAACATGATGTATTTTATACATTTCCATACGCTCTTTTTTTAAAAGAATTCTTTCAACCTCTGAGACAATTTTGCCTAAAAAGATTATCCTATCCAAACGTTATCCCTTCAGCATATGCAGCCACAAAATTATTTTCTGATTTTCTTTAGAAACTAAAAACATTCAGCCTTTCAGATTAGAAATTTCTTGCTTGTAACTTAAAATAGTTGGAGATGTATCCTTATGACTTATAAAGAGTACATAAATTAGTCTGGCCAAGGACTGATATTCATCATAGCCATGTGTCTGTCTTACTGAAACCATCCAGGTCTACTTTTGAATTATCCCTATCTGGAAACTTCAGAACAAGGTTAAATACATGGCTGATGGCTTTGGTAGTAAGTTGCTACTAGTAAAGCAGAAGGAAAAACTCCAAATGAGATGCTCCTGGGAAAGCAGGCTGGCATTATCCACAGGAGAGCCACAAATGTGTCCACACTGAACTGTTGTCCACCTTCAAAAGTGCTGCCATATCTAGGAAGTTGCCATGAGCTCTTTCCTATAGGAGATGGGGCATCTGTTCCCATTCAGCCTTGTCTGTAAAACACCTGGATAACCTGCAGAATGGACAAAGCAAAATATCACCTACACCTGAGTAAGAGAAGCAGGACAGCCCATCCAACTAGAAGGCAACGAAGAATTTGGTCTATTCCAAAGAAAGATTTAGTCTAATGCAGGAAGTTGAGTCCCCTATTATCTCTTTTGCAAGAATGAGCTGTTGGTAAAATGCTGAAGGAAAACAGAAAATGTGGACAGCAGCTCCGAAGAACTACATCACATTTATTTTCCAATGGATTAAAGAATGGTTAAGCCTTGAGAAGTCAATGAATAAACCACAACACATAGAACCTATAAATAGTATATGAGCTGCATACATAACCAACTGTGTTAAAGCTGCTTTAATAAAATGACTAATAACCAAGAAGGCAAAGATGCAAAAAAAAAAAAAAAAAGAAAGAAAAGAAAGAAAGAAAGAAAATTGTTGTTACTAGTGAAAGCTCTTCATTCTTTTTACTTGTTTTTGCAATGGTCCCTACCATCTCTGTAGTGAAGACAAACTAGGGAACAAGCATATGAGTTCGAGGCAATGGTCATATGACTTCGTCATTTTGAAGACCATTCAACAACATTCCTCCTTTTGCAATTGCGTGACTTCAAGTACTTGTTAATTTCTTTCCTGGCAAATTTATTTCTGTGTTTCCGTATTCCTCAGAACAAGAGACCTTCAAGTCTAGTCTTGCATGTGAAAATACCACATGTGATATTTTCTCATGTGATAGTCACAATTAATCTGCAAGTCGAGTATTACTATTTTAAAATGAGCAAAGTAAAGGCTTTTTGAGGCTAGAAAAAGCACATGTAGACAGAATATAGTGTTAGACTTCTAACCCAGATGGATCTGAACTCCAACTGGTTTAATACATTCTGCTGTCTGCTTCTTAAAAAAGCAGTCAGAAAAGCAGATTCTTGCCTTTTTACCACCAAGAGCTTCTTTTTAATTTTTCATTTCTTTTTCATCGGACCCAAGTTTTGGTAGAATTTTGACCAGCAAACAAATGATTAAAATTAAGTCACAACTACTTCTCTATTTGTTTCCACAGAAAACATTTATTAAAATAAGAGCATATGACCAACATGAGGCAATACTGAGCCAATATCATTTCATTCAAAGGGTTTTCAGAAAGATATTCTTAGTAGTCTATTCGAGGAACAGAATAATAGAGTTGAAATGTTTAATCTCTATCATTAGGCTTTTTAGAATATTAAAAAGAGCCATCTGGTGGGCCTCTGAAACTCCAGGGATCAGTGGTCTCTAACTTGCCATCAGAAGACACTAGATTCTGTGTTTTTAAATAACAGAAGCAGGTGACGTGATTGTGCTGTTCGTGAGAAAGCATTACCTTGAGGCAGAAATCCTTTCATATACCAGGCTAAATCCCTCCTGCTCCAGCATAAACCCATTTCCTTTTCTGGCCTCTGGAGAAATGGGAACAGCTGCTGGGTGTCTTTTAACTCTTCCTCTGTGGCCCAGGGGGCTGGGTCACTTTATTGTCAGTGTACCGCATTGCGAGCCATGTTAGACAGATTCCTGATGAACTTTAGGTTTGTTATCCCCACTCTCATTCCCAAAATATTTTCCAGGTTTTCTTTTTGTTGTGCAAGTAGGGATTTAGATTCTGGGGATCCGGACATAAAAGCTTCAGACTCGGGAAGTATCTCACAGGACTGCTTGTATTCTTCATGTAGCACCAGGCTGGAGGAGAATGAAAATCTGATACCATGATAGCTGAAACTAATATCTGTTGCTGCATTGCATTTAGTACTTCTGGAAATTCTTGCCTCGGATCACAGTCATATTACCAGCTGGGGTCAAAATACCATACGAGGATTCATATTTCTGTCTAATTCATTATACTGATGGCTTTTATAAAGCATCTGGAATTGGAAGTCCTGGAAAGATTCACAGGGAATCCATTTGAAGCCATGACAAAACTGTTTTCCATTGATCAGCCAAATCCTGCCCAATCATGAAATGACATTTTCAGTTCTCATCAAGTCCATTTTAAATATCCCATTAACAAACAAAAATACAGATATAAAAATAATTTTTAGTCCCACACTTAGAGAACCCGAGGGAAAGTTCCAGGAAGGAATTTGATGCATTTCCGTCTATCCCAAACAAATCAAAATCCACGTTTGTCAGACAAAATATTTTTCTCTTGTTGTGTTGCTTTGGATCTTCAGGTCTGAAACATCAAATAACACTTGTAACAATATTTAAAATAAATCCTAATCTTCTATGTGCCTACTTAATGGAACCAACTTTCCAACTATTTGCTGTCTCACTAAGAAATACAAAACAAGTATTCTAAAATACACTGGTTCCAATTTGTAGAAAAAAGAAATCACACAGAGGTGAGGTCAATGGCATTATTTTCTGTCAGCCCAGATTCTCATCAAGTCAATATTCCAGAAAGAAGTGTATGTATCCAAGGGCGACTACTACCTCAGGTGGTTCCTGAGAAAACTCAAACCTGTATTACAAATCTGTCCTTTCTCCATAACCTTTAATTTTTATAACAATTCTCAACTCTTCTTTCCCTTTGGCTTCTGAGCCTCCACAAATAACTTTCTAAAGTCATTCTCCTTAAACTTTTAGAACAAATACTGACTGGAAGAGTTCTGCAAAAAAACAGACACTAAAAGTTGGCCTTCCTACTGAAAAAAAAAAAAAAAGGCCTCCTAAGGAACATGATTTAGATGAAAATCTAGTGAATTCAACTTGACTGGATTTTCTAAATCACCTGTACAATCTCCACAGACATTTGAGGAGGCAAATCCCAGGTCAATTTATAGCGCTAGCTCCATTTAATTATTAAAAATAAAGTGTATATTGTGATTGTTTTTGCCAGAGGTGTTTGAACCAGAGTAACTGCATCTTGAACAGAAGCTGGGTAAAATAAGGCTGAAATGTACTGGGCTGCATTCCCAGACAGTTAAGGCATTTTAAGTCACAGGATGAGATAGGAGGTCAGCACAAGACACAGGTCATAAAGACCTTGCTGATAAAACAGGTTGCAGTAAAGAAGCGGGCCAAAACCCACCAAAACCAGATGACCATGAGGGTGACCTCTGGTCGTCCTCACGGCTGCACTCCCACCAGCACCATGACAGTTTGCAAATGCCATGGCAATGTCGGGAAGTTACTCTATAGTGTCTAGAAAGAGGAGGCATTGAGAATCCACCCCTTGTTTAGCATACCATCAAGAAATAACCATTAAAATGGGCAACCAGCAGCCCTCAGGGCTGCTCTGTCTGTGGAGTAGCTGCTTTTTAATTTCTCTACTTTATTAATATACTTGCTTTCACTTTACTGACTCACCCTGAATTCTTTCTTGCAGGAGACCCAAGAACCCTCCCTGGGGATCTGGATCAGGACCTCTTTCCTGTAACATTTTTATTGAAAACTAACAACTTCACCTCTGCTGCCAACTAAAGTAAAAGAAGGATAATTACCTTGGTGCATATATGCATGTATAATTTTATGACACTAAGTAATTGTTGATAAACATAAATATAAACATGTAATTCACCCTCCCTCCACAGCTAAATTCACCTTGGGCTTACTCATACTGTACTTCAGAAAAGCTAAATATGATAACATCCATGACACTTGTACAACCTATATTTCATCTCTAATATTCCTTGATATTGCCTGTGCTTCTGATATACTGAACTGTTTTCAGCTTTTGAAAAATGTTATATTTTCTAAAACCTCTGTGCCCCTATACATGCCATGCCTTTTGTGTAGAATTCCCCTCCCTGTTCTTTTCTCCCCCATGTAAATATTCTCCTTCCACCAAGGCTTACACCCCCAATTCATGCCTGACTTTTGCTGAGTGGTCTAGTCTCTCTGTCCCTCCTTGGATCAAGACTGAATTAAATTATCCTCCTTTGACTTCCCAAAATTTCCTGTGTTATCATTATTTTCCATCATTCCTACTGGAGAGACAATATCATGAGATTAACAACTGGCTGGTTACCATCTGACAGCAAGAAGAGTGGGTGGGGCAGCTCCTGATAGGCACCTGTTGCCTCTGCTGAGCAGCTTCTACACTGGGAGCTTGTACTAGAGGAGGGTGGTTCCCCCATCATAAGCTCTGTGACTCAGGAGGTTGTGAAGAGTCAACATCCTAAGAGTCAACCGTTTAGATTTCCTGTCCCTGGGCCTGGCACAATGGCAAGTATCTAGAGTTCTAGCTACTGAGGAAGCTGAGGCAAGAGGGTTGCTTGAACCCAGAAGTTCAAATCCAGCCTGAGAAACATAGCAAGATCTCATCTCTAAATAAATAAATAAACAAATAAATAAAACAGATTAATAGATGTCTTGTCCCCAACCCATGCTTCAGGATGTCAGGTTTTCTTAACCAGCGCTCTGACCTTAACCTGGCAGACGTGCCTTGGCTGAGCATTCAAACATCTCTGGCACTTCATGACTCTATTGAATCATCAGTCTACTGCCTAACTACCTCTGTACTTTCAGCAAAGAGAGAAGGACCTCTTTGTCACCCTGTAGCCACTTGTTAATGATCCTCTTTCTAGTTTTTCTTCTGTGGGTCACTTATACAACTTAGCAATAACTAGCCAACTCTGCAGACTTTGTAGGTGTTCTTCCAAATGTCCAAAATCACATCTATAATCATTCTACTTCACCTGGACATTTCTCCAGGTCACCATCTGCGAAATCAAAAGCCAGGGACTACCTGTATCTTCCAATGGCACTCATGATGGTATTCTCTTCACCTGCCAGGTGGTCACAGACCAGTTCCAAATCCCCATATTACCCCTGTTTTCTTGGTCCACTCTCAGAATTGCTTGCATTAAAAAAACCTTTGAGAACCAGATGCTAAAATGAGGTTAGATGTGCAACAGATTTACTGGAGGAAATATCCAGAAGGGAAAGAGTTAGAGGAGGTGGGAGAGCCTTTGGACCAGGATTCAGGTGTAACCCCTGAAAGGAGAGAGGGGAGGAAGGAGGGTTACATAGGAAGAGCCACAGACTGGAATGCATTTCTAAAAGTTTTAGCTTAGTTAGTGGGGCATCCATGATAAAAAGTTGCCCCAGTCAGGCATTGCAAAAGTTAGCCATTGGCCAGCAGCAGCACATGGGAAGTGAAGGCCTGGCAGGAACACAGTGGTAGGCTCAAATCTCAGCGCCTGAAGCCATACATCAAACACCTCCTATAGCAGACATGTGAGGGACATACTTTCATAGCCACCACAGTCATCCAGTTGGCAAATGGCGGTCTGTGTTATATGATATAGATGGGTAGTTTAATTGTACATAGTTTATATACGTATGAATTTCAGTCACAAGTATTTAGTTAAATAACAACAATCCTCCAACAAATTTAATGGTATATTAAGTGGGAGTAATAGCAGGAAGTACAAACTTTGCTGCTAGCTCTTTTCCCACAGATCATTACATTAATAGCAGATTCTCATCATAATCAATGGGCCACTAATGCTACTCCTTCCAGTCTCTTGATGATGGATCACTGTGCATTAGTTATTCAGCTCATGCACAGACAGCAAAGTGTATGTTGGTGTCAGTGCTTTGTCTCCCAGAGATAAACCCATGCGACATTTACGCAAATGGATAATCAGAAGAGAAAACTGGCCAACAAACATGAAAGTGAAACACACACACACACACACACACACACACACACACACACGTGATGATGCTAGCAGTGAAATTTGTATTGATTGTAAATAGAGTCCTAGAAGAAACAGCTGATCATGGAATGTTGGCACTACCACTGATGGAGAGACTCTAGATTAGCAGCCAGAAGAACATGGTGAAGATGAACTTACCAACATAAATGAAAAAACTTTTAGTGATGAAAATGATGAAGATCTCACAGAGGAACTGATGCCATTAAAAATCTTTACCTTAAATGGGTGCTCAGAGATACTTCACAAGATTGAAAGTGCAAAGGATAAAATGTTAGAAGCTGATCCGAACTTAAAATGGGGTGTGAAGATTCACCAAAGCCTAGAAAAAAATGCTCATCAAGTGCTATAAGCCATACATGAGAAGAAGACAAACTATTCTTCATAAGTTCTTTTACAAAAGTGTAAAACACTTTAAGCCTTATTTCTAATGCTTTAAATTATAGCATACTAAAAAAACTTTTACCATATTTTTTCATTTTCTTATGCATTTGCATAACCAACAGCAAAAGAGATTTCAATGTTTTGACAAGAAATTTTAAAGGTCGCAGAACAATTGTAATTTTCCCCATTGACTATTAAGACTGCTATGTATGGTTTCAGCTGAAACATACACGGTCATTTTTATGATCCCATCTCAAGCAAAGAGTGCCTGCATATATCATTGACTTGACCGTGTTTCCTTTTCCTCAATAATTAACAGTCACAAAGATTTGGATAATTGGATAAGACAAAATATGAGATAACCATTCAACATAGAAAATTAATAAAATTGTAATGGTGTTCAGCAATTTTAACCACATGCCATTCGTAATGTGACCAAATGTCACATTACATCATATGAAAAGTTTTTCTAACATTTTTAAAGGTTAAGAAATCAAAAATCATTGTCTGATCACTGAATTCTGAAAGTTCAATGAGAAAATTAAGGGCATTTTCCCCTAGCTACTTACTGTAGAAATACTTTTTCAATGAGTAAATGACATTGAGCAGCGTATAAAAAGAGACTTTCCTCAGGGGCACAAATTTGAACTCCTTTCATTGCTTCTGGTTACTGTCAAGATGGTACATATGCTTCTAACTCCCTCCCTAAAAATAAACCTGGAGAAGCCACAGCAGCTAAAGAGAAGCCTGGACTCCAGGAAACAGTAGAAACAACCTCCGCGGCTGACACTGCAGACCACATTGAGGTGATGTGCCTAGGCTGAGCAGCTGCAGCCTGGGGCTGTGGGTTGCCCAAGTGGCAGTGAAAGGATGGGCTGGATGGAATTGTTTAATTCTCTGTCCTTCACTCAATTTTTTTTTTTGAGTTGGTATAGTCACAGCTCATTCATTCCCTAGAAATGGCACAGACAGCCCAAAGCACAAGGGCTGGTGTTCTGTACCAGGGTGGTTCAAAAGCCCTGACTGTGAGAACAATTAGTGAAGGCAGGTAGTGGGTGCTGGCTAAGTAGCTGCCCTTGGGCATTCAGTTCTCCAACCCCTTCCCCTCCAAACTTGCATGGCTGCTGGAATACCACCCCAGGAGATTGATTTTCCCTAGTGCAGCATCTTTCTAAGTGTGGAAAGGTAAAATCCTGCCCAAGAGAGTTAACTGGTACAGAAGCAGCAACAGAGGTCACCAAGAGTAGGTTTTTTGGTATTTGGGCCCATTCTCCTTGAGGCTCATCTGGTCCCTTCTCTTCGAAAGCTGGTACAATTTGTGGCATGGACTTCAGTTTCTTCCCCATATGTGTTTTCTGACTGAGTAACTGATACCTCTAGGGACCATCACAAGCACAATGAATTCAGAAGACAAAAAGCTAAATATATGCTACTGAAACAGAGTTGTGGAAATCAAGAATTTCCAATATCCTGATAAGAATATTTAGAGGAGAGATCACGGGAAATATTTGTAACATAAATCAAGAATCAGAAATAACAAAAAGTGGAAATAGTAGATAAGTAAAATATAAACACCAATATAAAGAGCATAATAGATGGGACAAGCAATAGGATGGGTGCATTGAAGAATTTTAAAGAGATAGGAAGCCAGATTCAGTAATTCTCCAAGAAAAGACTTTAAAAATGTAAAAAGAGAAAACATAGACAAAGAAAAGTGATAGGTAAGCAGCATAGATGTAGAAGTGCCAACATATACCTGAGAAGAGTACCAGAAAGAAAGCATATGAAAAGAAGAATAGATCTTTGAAAAAACATAAACGTTTATAATTAATAAAAGATAAAGACTTCTTTTTGAATGTGTTACACAGTACAGATAAGAAGTGTGGGGATTTAACAAGATAGACTTAAGAATATCAAACAGAAAGAGAGATTCTAAAAGCATGCAGAGAGAAATAACAGATCTACAAAAGAATAAGAATAAGGTTGATATCAGACTTAACAGCAATGCTAGATACTCAATATACTAATATTTGTACATATTAAAGGAAATAACTTTATTCCAGAATTTGATAACAAGCTAAAATTTCACTAAAATGTGAATGTGTAATACAAATATCAGTGACATATCAGGCCTCAGAAGATTTTCTATGCAAAGATCTACCTTAAAAACATTTTTAGAGAAAGTATTCAAATAATGTGAAGAGAAAAATTTAGGAGATATTTCATGAGTTATTAATTGTAAAAGAAGACAATGACCTATGAAGTTTATCATTCCTTGAAATGATAAAGAAAAATAATGAGACAAGTAAGGCTCAAAGTGACAAAAGGAAGTATATCTATCAACAACCTGTAAATAAACTTTTAGACAGTATCAATGTAATGTGGTGCTGAAGGAGAAAATGTTCCAGGTTTTTATTTTTTAAAACTTACTATGTTTAAAAATTCAAGAAAAGTGAATAAAAATGAATATGAGTTTAAGGCAGTAACGATAGTAGAGACAAAATTAAAAGGTTTAATTTTAGAATTATAGAAGAGAACTTAAACTATCCAATGAAAAGCTTCTCCAGAAAAATAAAAAAGGAAAGGGAAGATATAAAATGATATTTAAGGTATACATTCTAACATGAAGTAATTACAGTAAATGTATATGAGTCAAATTTACTAATTAAGAGATAGAAGTTTTCATATTGGATACAAAAAAAATCAAACTAATTAATATATTGTCCAGAAGGGACACACTTAAAGCAGAAGGTATAGAGAGGTCAAAAGTAAAAGTAAGAAAAAAGATATACAAGGAAAATTATATCAAAAAATTTCTAAGGTAGTAATTCCAATACACAACACAATATAATGACATAAAGGGAAATGTTAAATAATGGTTAAAGGAACAAAGGAAAAAAATAAGATATCATAAACTTATATGGACAGCCTCAAAATAGCAAAAGGAAAACCTGATAGAATTTCAGGTAGAAAAATCAATGATTATAGCTAAAGACTTTAGCACATCTGTTTCATAAGCTAATTCAATCAAGTGTACATAAACTAAGTAGAGATATCAAGGATATGACCAAAATACTCATACCAAATGGAAAATAGTCAAGGAATATTTACAAGAGCAAACCACACATTAGCCACATTAGAAACTCAAAACTTAGGACAAAACAGGACTTAAATGATAGGTAGTGTACAGAATTTTTTCTTTCTTATAATAAAACTATAAATTAGTAATAAAATATTAGTTTTTAAAACACAAAAATATAAATCAAGTTATGCATTTCTAAATAACCCTCACAACCAGAAGGAAATCACATAGGAAATTAAGAATCTCATTACAGAGATCTTCATTACTATTGGTAAGTTTTTTACATGATCTAAGACTTACAAAAATGTACAACAAATCCCAAGGCTGACCCAAAATAGACTCCTAGATTTCAAGGAAATAGATTCAAATAGATTTCAAGAAATATTTTCTTGAAATTATCAGACCCCAGATACTGTATGGAACTGGTTGAAATGGCAAAGGCTATGACTTTTCTTAGCAAAGATGATTCCTGAAGGTTGCATCCTCCTCCTAACCTACTTTGAAAAATACTAGACCACTCTTGCTAATATATACATTGTAATCTAGATTCTTATTTGACCTTTCAGGACCTTTTCCTTTCTTTGGGGATTTTCATAGAAATTCCTACTTCTTGGTAGTTCAACCTAATATTCCAGAGAAGCTATAGTCCTATAGCTTTCACATTAAATTAATAGTAAGTAAAAACTAGTTTTATAAAAGTCAACAACAAAAATTCATACAACAGTTAAGAATTTGGTCACATGTGAAACTCATGAGGACAGTTTTACTCTTTGTATAGAGAATAAAGAGAAAAAATACTTAGAAAGAAAGCTGTAAGAGCAGAATAACAGAAGAAAGTGAGGATGGAAAGTGAGTGGGCTGCAGAAATAATTAATGACTTGGAGATGGAAAAAGCCATAGGGCAGGAGTGAAAGCACATTACACATGCTGGACACAGAATATTATTTAATTCCTAAGTGTTATTGTTCAAAAGAAATACTAAAAATGAACAGTAAACAGCGTAAGACCCTGATAAGACCTGTCTCCTTCCTTCCTTCCTTCCTTCCTCCCTCCCTCCCTTCCCCCCTTCCTTCTTTTCCTTCCTTCCTTCCTTCTTTCCCTTCCTTCCTCCCTTCCTTCCCTCCTCCCTGCCTCCCTTTCCCTTCTGCCTTCTTTCCCTTCCTTCCTTCTTTCCCTTCCTCCCTTCCTCCCTTTTCTTCCATCCTTCCTTCCTCCCTGTTTCCTTTCTTCCTTCCTTCTTTCCCTTCCTTCCTTTCATCCTTCCTCCCTCCCTCCCTTTCATTCCATCTTTCCTCCCCCCCTCCCTTTCCTTCCTTCCTTCCTTCTTTCTCTTCCTTCCTTCTTTCCCTTTCTTCCTTCTTTTCCTTCCTTCCTTCCTTCCTTCCTTCCTTTCCTTCCTTCCTTCCTTCCTTCCTTCCTTCCCTCCCTCTTTTCATTCTTTCTCTCTTTCTTTCTTTTGTTTTGGACACGGTTTATCAGGGACATTTACAGCCTGTCACAGAGCAAAGTTCACTTTTCCTATACTCATATTACTTTTCTAAGGAGGGTATTTAACTTCAAGATATAGTCCAAAACTATGCACTTGCCTCTGTCTGTTGCAAATCCAAAAATAGGGAGTTCATTATATCCCTAGTTTTTATTTGAGATTTTGACTTCCTGAACCCAACCTATGGTACCACGTACAGGTTACCAAACCAGGTAAGCGAAAGGCCTCAGTTATACTGGTATCATTAAAAGCAAAACAAGGACTGGAGTTATGCACATATAATTTTTTGAAATGTAGTAGGCTGATTTTGTGAGGGCCACATACAAATATGAACCAGGACCTGCTGTGATTTCCTTCTCAAATAAATACCTGCTGAAGATCATAAATCACCTATATTTTAGATTGATTGAGTATGTGTGTTTTCACCAAAGGCTGATAGGAACAGCAGAAACAGCTCAACTGGTTTCTGAAATGAACAATTAACTCCAGTGTTTACCTCCTTAATGTACCATGGACTGTATATTGGACCCGAACATCAGCAAAATTTATGAGCTTTATTGAATTAATTTCTAGTTCCAAATTGTATAGCCCCTGTATCTTTAACTACATGTGCCATACCATAACCATAACACCTTCTCAGTGGCTTGAAAGGGTTTGTATTTGTTTGTTAAGACTGAACAACCAAGAAGTGGTTTCAGCACAGGACTATGGGTGAAAGGTGATTTCATGCTTTTTCAAATACATTTAAAGTGATTTCTACCAGCCTCATCCAACTCATCAAAGAAAAAAAAAAAAAAAGCCACCTGGGTGATAGTTATCCACTCTTAGATGGTTATTTAAATACTTTAAAAGTATGTTGGAGAAAAGTCCTTTCCAATTAAACAAGATCATCTGCTGCTGATGGTTCTTTGTGACTGAATGTACAGACCACATCCCAGGCTTTTCTAATTGGTCAAGCAGGCAAATGATTTCAAATGTTGCTCCTAGGTTGACCTAACATTTAAAATACAAACAACCACTCTCTGTTTGGAAGCAAGGAGGTGGATTTTTACTCACTGTCTCATTTCTCAAAGAAGACTGACAGAGGAGCAAATAGATTCAGTAGGTGCATTTGGTATTTTAGAAGGCTAAGGCAAGGTAGGAGGTATGCCCCCAGCTACTTTATGTAAGAGGAAGCCCTTGGCTATCTAGAACACACATGCCCTCACCATGGGAGAACTGGGATGGGATGTAGAGTCATTCCTTATTCTGATGGTAAACAGGGAGCATCACACAGCTAGGAAGAGTCTTTCTAAGTTATTTCTCATACACCAGGGCAGTCATATAAATCAGTATGGCAAAAAGGCTTCATCTGATGAAAACACTATCCATCTTCCTCTCTGGACACTATAGTGGAAGTAAAATGAACAAATGTAGGAGTTGTTTCCTCTTACTACCATAAATTACTCAATATTTAATGACAAGGCACTATTCCCAGAATGTATTACAAGCAACTTTCAAGTGAAAAAATTTTATTGCCCTTTAAAAGAGATGCAGGAAAACATACAAATCCTCTCTAGCAAGAGGATACTTATGGTCCCAGATTACTCTTCATGCCAAGTGCATTTCCTCCCCACGTGCATCAGGATGTGGTCAGTGTAACACAGGTCTTTATATAATCAGTGATTTTGAAAATGGTCTTTCTGCTTTCTCTAAAAAGATAGAAACCCATGTTCTCAGTACACAGGATACAATTCTATTCTCTGCCATATGAATTAAATTCTCCTGATCTAAGCCAGGAGACACAGCTGAAATATACTGTCCCTCATTATACTGCAATTTGCTTTGAGAATTATAAAATATTCATTCTGCCATTACCTGTCTTAAACTTCTTTCATTCTACCTTTCTCTGACTCCCTCTTTACACTGGAGTTGTAGATTGTATCCCCTTTATGCTCCTTTATTACTTGTTTCCCATTTCCCTAAACCATTCAAATTGCATTATTTTCATAATGGCTCAAGAAAGCTCTTCAACCTGGGGTGTTCATAGGTACTTGGCACATAATCAAACCAGCTGAATCACCCTCAGAACAGGTCTCCTGCAGTTTTATATTCTGTTTTCAGAGCTGCCCAAGATACAGAAAGATTTTAAGGCCAGGATTTACATTAAATTAAAGGAAAGAATGTGCCAAGGGATTTCTCAGCAAGGCATAGTACAAGAGGAATGGAAATTCTGCTCTAGCTATGGAAAACTGTGGGGAAGTTTGAAAGGAAAAACCAGACCAAATTGGGACAAGTTCCTCCGCCATGCTGAGTTGCAGTTTCTCTCATTGAGATTTGGTGGAAGACAAATAGGTATTGTTTGTAAACTTTAAACGGTTGCAAACTTAATTTTTTGATTTAAAAATATTATCACACTACTTTAACTGCTCAACAGATTTCTTAAAGTGACTAAGAGGACTCTTACTTAATTCCTTCAATATGGCAAGAGAAGTTCATAAAAAGAAAAAAAAAGAAAAACCAGCTTGAATTCCCATTAACAAAAGACAAATTGGCAAAATAATTTAGGGTCCTCAGTGATTATTATTTGAAACCAGCCACTCATCTTCGTCTTTGCACAGTAGTAGAGACTGAGCTAATTTACTGAAACCAGTGAACAGAGTTGCACTTGTGTGGTGTGAAGGTGATGGGCTTTCAGATAAAGTTGCTTTGAGTGGAAATCAGTGTAAGGAACACCTGGTGTAACTCCCAGCAGCACATTAGCTAGAAACTAGAGAAAGACCCACTTTTAGAACCACTAATGAGCCCCAGGTGAAAATTCTGTTAACTCGACGGCTCCTTTTTTCAAAATTTCCAGTGTTGATAGCAAATTGTTTAGGATTCCTAATCTTCTATTACATTAAAACATAACCTTTGTTTTTTATCCCAGGAAACATATTTTTGTCTCTAGCTACCAAATGGGTATTACTAGTTATAGAATATACCAGCTTCCATTTGGGGAATCACTTGGTAAGACAAATGTACTTACTCCTGGTAGTTTGACTCTACAGAGTGTTAACGATCCAAAAAGTAAAATGGGAATAACTTTGGGGTTAAAAGTGGCTAATTAAGCACATACTGCTGCAAGTTTCTGTATTTGCAACATTGTTGCATCTGACAACAAATACAATTTTAAAGTATCTTTCACTATTTTAAAAGAAAATAGATGCTGGTTTAAATTTATAATTAACATGAGAAAATACCTAGTTGCTGTCAAGTCTCAGGTGCTGAGAAGGACTAGCTAGAAGGAAAAATAACCCAAGGGTGATTTAGTTTTATTTAGCATTATTTCTTCAACATATATTTAGCACATACAGTTAGTAGGTATTAAGAAGAAACAAACACAGATATAAGGAATTCAGTCATACTGCACACTTTTACTAAAACCAAATTCTTGTAGATATACTGCAACATGTTGACATTCGTTTTTTAGTTTGAACATTATTTATTCAAAAAGCTATGTTTTGAAACCTACATTCACTGGGCAGCACAGCAATAGCTGAAACAGATGTGGTCAATGCATTCATGAAGCTCATAGTGCAGTGGTGTTGATACATACCAAACAAATAAATGTAGAAATTGCCTTCACCTTTTGTAATAAATCAAATACAGACTGTCACCAACTTATGATGGTTCAACTTATAATTTTTTGACTTTATGATGAATTAATGGGAGTATTAAATACACGTTTTACTTACAATATTTTAGACTTATAATAGGTTTATTGGAATGTAACCCTCATAAGTAGAGGAGCATCTGTATCTTAGTATGGCATATAGGGTCCTTCATGATATGGTTCATCTCTACATCTCCAGGTCCATGTATTATACTTCCCACAAGATTAAACCTATGTTCTATAAACACAGAAGTTACTTTAATAAAGTCTCTCTCACTCTCCCTGCTCCTTTCTTCTTCTCTCCTCTCCCTCCTCCTCCCCCTCCTCCTCCTCCTCCTTCTTCTGCTTCCTCTTTTTCTTCTTTTTTCTTCTTCATCTTCTTCCTCTTCCTCCTCCTTCTTTTTCCTTTCTCTCTCCAACTTCTGACCACCCATCTACACATTTTGTTCTTTCTACTTGGAAGAATCATTCATTATCTCATCAGCAAAAACATATACTTTCTTTTTTAACTAACTACCTCTTTTCTCTTATTTCTTCTATTCTCCGAAAGAACCTAAAAATGTGACGCTCCAGTAGCAATGAGCACACATAGTATGAAGATCTTGGTTTCTACATTCCTTACTCTACTAAAAAGAACTAGGACTTCTTAGAAAAATGGCTCATTTCAAGGCTTTGGAATGGAAAGTATAGATGAGCCTAACATATGTTGGGCAAAAACTAAGAAGGACTTAAAAAAAAAATGGAGACATGTCTACAGGCCAAAGAAGACAACTTGAAGGGGCTTTTTTCTGGCCAAATCTGTGACAATTGGGAAATCAAAATGCATAAAGAAAGTAATGGATTCTTACCAATTTGAACAACAATAAAGAATCAATGAATTTATATTGATGCATATGTGAATGTATATGCATGTGGGGCGGGGGGAGAAGGCACCTCCTCAGCTGACAGAAAACTCTGTGACTCTATGTCTTTCCTATGCTAATTAATTAATACCATTTCTGTCCTCTCTATTTCTCCTCTCTGGATAGTTGACCTTTACCATTTTTAGGCAAGTAATTGTAGAACAATACTCAATGTACCTGATATTCAGTATGTTTCAGTATTTCCAGAAAAGAAAACCAAAGGTTCTCAAGACCAGAAAGTGTAGCACTCCATAGTTTGTATTCTCTTACACTTACACAGTACTTTACAATATTTTGAGTCATCTTGACTTTAATGATGAACAGAATAGATATGCAGGATGAATGATTATTCCAATTTCAGAAACTGGGAATAATGAGGCTTACAAAATCATGTAAGTTGCAAAGATAATTACAGATACAGTTTTCTGACTTGTTTCAATGAATGTTTTCTATGCAACTTTTACCTTTAAAGAAAGTCACTTAAAAAAGTCAAGTATACTTGATCTATTTCCATCACGCAGCAGTGACACAAAGTATGAGGCAATCTGGCTTCAAGAATCTGAGCAAGTTTAAAAAGTAAAAGTCATGATTAAGTTCCATTTCTGCCACTAGTTTGCTCTGCAGGCTAACTATAATAATGCAATACTCGTTTCCTCATCTGCTTTAGAGTTACAAGGATAAAACATGGAACTCCCTAATGTAGACAATTAAAAAGAAATAAGGTTAAATGGGAATCTAAGACCACAGAGAAAATTATTTTGCTTTTGATCTCACAAACACTTCCAGACTTTAAACTAGGATTTTCATGTGGCATTTTGAATTTTGAAGTCTGGGTAATTTGCAATATATGAAACACTGTGAGTTGAGTAGTGAGGTTTACATTTGCAATGAGATCTTCCTCTGAAAGGATTGAGGCTGAACTACTATTTTACTTTCTATGTTTGGAAAAGGAACTGAAATAAGCACTTAAATCCCTTTTCCCCCCATTTTTGTAATACAAGTCAAACTTCAGGAAAGTGCTCCTCTTTCCCCACACAAAGAAAATTTTTATGTTTCTATCTGATGTAGAGCTATCTAATAACCAAAGAAAATCCCAAGATCTTTTTTTCCTGGAAAAGCCACTTGTTTTAATGGAACAGCCAGTCTGTTCAGGAGAACATGGCAAACTTAATTGGCAGACACATAACAGATGGTTCCTGGAGTCTACTCATGCACCCAATATGGCTAAAATTGTTATTGAAAGGCCAACATATGATTTTTAAATTTCAGGGAACTAAATATTATGAACACCTCATTTTTATTATTTGCAACGTCACTTAGTATGTAATAAACTATTATTTCTCAAATTCTTCTGTGAATAAAGTTTTCCCAGAGAGGAATTGACAATATTCTTTAAGACATTTGTTCTAGACACTTAGTTTCTCAATGAGTTCTCAAGTGACTCTCAACTTTAATAAGTAAGTATAGCCAAGACAATCCTAAGCAAAAGGAACAAAGCTGGAAGCATCACACTACCTCACTTCAAACAGTACTACAAGGCTACAGTAACCAAAACAGCATGGTACTGGTACCAAAACAGATATATAGACCAGTGAAACAGAACAGAGGCCTCAGAAATAATGCCACACATCTACAACCATCTGATCCTTGACAAACCTGACAAAAACAAGCAACGGGGAAAGGATTCCCTATTCAATAAATACTGTTGAGGGCCGGGCGCGGTGGCTCAAGCCTGTAATCCCAGCACTTTGGGAGGCGGAGGCGGGTGGATCACGAGGTCAAGAGATCGAGACCATCCTGGTCAACATGGTGAAACCCCATCTCTACTAAAAATACAAAACATTAGCTGGGCATGGTGGCACGTGCCTGTAATCCCAGCTACTCAGGAGGCTGAGGCAGGAGAATTGCCTGAACCCAGGAGGCAGAGGCTGCGGTGAGCCGAGATCGCGCCATTGCACTCCAGCCTGGGTAACGAGCGAAACTCCGTCCCAAAATAAATAAATAAATAAATAAATAAATAAATAAATAATGTTGAGAAAACTGGCTAACACATGCAGAAAACTGAAACTGGACCCCTTCTTTACACCTTATACAAAAATTAACTCAAGATGCATTAAAACTTAAATGTAAGACCTAAAGTCATAAAAACCCTAAAAGAAAACCTAGTGAATACCATTTAGGACATAGGCATGGGCAAGGACTTCATGACTAAAACACCGAAAGCAATGGCAACAAAAGCCAAAATTGACAAATGAGATCTAACTAAACTAAAGAGCTTCTGTTCAGCAAAAGAAACTATTATCAGAGTGAACAGGCAACCTACAGAATGGGAGAAAATTTTTGCAATCTATCCATCTGACAAAGGGCTAATATCCCGAATCTACAAGGAACTTAAACAAATTTACAAGAAAAAAAAATCAAAAAGTGGGCAAAGGATATAAACAGACAGTTCTCAAGACATTTATGCAGCCAACAGTGATGATGAAAAAAAGCTCATCACCACTGGTTATTAGAGAAATGCAAATCAAAATCACAATGAGATACCGTATCATGCCAGTTAGAATGACAATCATTAAAAAAGTAGGTAACGACAGTTGCTGGAGAGGATGTGGAGAAATAGAAATGTTTTTACAGGTATTGATCGACTTACGACCTATGCAACTTATTCGACTTTGCGACCACAATCGCTAGTCACGACTTCTCCGCATCTGGCAGGGCAAACATTGCACAGCTGGGCGTACGACAGTGTGGGCCAGCTTCCGGCAGCACTACCATCTCCGCATGCATATAGCCTACTCAGCTTACGACCAAATTGTGTTACGACCGGTCTGTCGGAACCAATCGTGGTCGTAAGTCGAGCACTAGCTGTATACTCTTAGTAGGAGTATAAATTAGTTCAACTATTGTGGAAGACAATGTGGTGATTCCTCAAGAATATAGAACCAGAAATACCATTTGATCCAGCAATCCCATTACTAGGTATATAACCAAAGGATTATAAATCATTCTATCATAAAGACATATGCACATGAATATATATTGCAGCACTTTTTCAATAGCAAAGACTTGGAACCAACTCAAATCCCCATCAATGATGGACTTGCTAATGAAAATGTGGCACATATACACCATGGAATACTATGCAGCCATAAAAAAGGATGAGTTCATGTCCTTTGGAAACCATCATTCTCAGCAAACTAACACAGGAACAGAAAACCAAACACCACATTTTCTTACCCATAAGTGGGAGTTGAACAATGAGAACACATGGACACAGGGAGGGGAACATCACGTACTAGGGCCTGTTGAGGGGTAGGAAGATAGAAGAGGAATACCTATGTAGATGACAGGTTGATGGGTGTAGCAAACCACTATGGCATGTGTATACCTATGTAACAAACCTGCACATTCTACATGTGTATACCAGAACTTAAAGTATAATTTTAAAAAGTAAGGATTTACCAAATTTGTGTTGTTCAACACCAGTATTCTAAGGTAAAATGATTTGTCTCAAGTCAAGTATTTTTTATATTTATTTATTATTCATTCATTTAGTAAATACTGTGCATGACTAAAATACAACTCATCATGTTGATGGTCACAGTCATCTAGTGCTGCTCAAAGTAAATTAAAAAAGAAAACTATTTGGTTTTCTTTAATACATTGAACCTAGCTTTTAAATAATTCAGTTAGTTTCCAGCTATTCTTATTAGAACCTCTCCAAATGTGTAAAACAATGAACAACAATATATGCTAACATTTTAATAAACAGCACTTTTTTAGAAAGTAATAAAAACTCATGACCATTTTTATTTAAGCTTGGGTGGAATCCAAACATTTGATAGAATGTTCTGTGACATTAGGGCTTTTGTATTTTAAACTGACGGCCCCTTTGTTTTTTAGGGTTTTGTTCCCTAATTTGCAAACCAGGTACTTGGCTCACTTGGTCCAATTAGCTCCCTCCAGCTGCATTATTATTTAAACAAACCTTAATTCAGTAACATACAACTATACATAAGCTGTCATCTAGAAATTGTCCAAATGCAATAAATTTTCAGTCATTAGCGCTCAACTCTACCACAAAACTTATTAATTTTACAAAAGCATCATTTTTAAAAAAAATTAGGAGAGAAGAAGGAGGCCAAACGCATAAGGGTCAAGAGTAGCAATCTGGAGATTGTGCTGAGAATACCACCAGAGTACTTGAGCTGTGCTTGAAGAGACAAGATGCTCAAAGGAGTAGAGGAAGTAGATAAAAGGGAGAGGGAAGTACCCTGACTGGGAATCGGAAATGAGTTCTGTTCCCAGCCCTGCCAAGGACTAGCTGTGTAACTTCAGATAAGTCCTTTAACCTCTCTGGGCCCTAGTGTCCTCAGCTTTAAAGAAGTCTAGGCGATGCCGTATGTCTAATCAAATCTGCAAAATCTAAGATGCTATGTGAGACATATGATTCAACATCTAGGGGCCAAAACAAAAATGTTCAGGTTCCCCTAAAAGAGAAGTTATCATTGTTTTACACAGAAGCCCTTTAACATTCAGATAGTCTTTCCCACCACCCCTTCTGTTACAGCCTACTTTCCTGCTTTTATTGCTGAGTTTCTTGATCAAAAGCAGTTGTTCTCAGTAGTGTAAATACTTCTGCTTACCTCTTGAGCTCTTCCAGGAGTGCTGATGAAACTCTTGGGTGACCCAATTCTCCTGTTCCACTCAGTTATGTGGGAAACAAGATTGTCTTGATATTTCCCATTGCTAAAAAATGGAATGCATTCAGCTCAGAGCTCCAAGTTATTAGCCAGGAAGATAAGCAGAAAAATAATTGAAACTCAGAACAGCTGCAGTCCCTGTTAGGTCCTTAAACTTCTAGTAATTAAGTACTAAAGGGAACTTAGCAAATGTAAGTCTTCCATTTGTTTGCAAAGGTCATGAAACAACTGCAGAAAAATGAGGGTTACGTTAGTTTATAGAGCATATATAGTTAATAAGCAATTATTAGCAAAACGATATTCTACTTGGCATTAAGGTAACTTCTGTTCCTACTTAATTCTATCCTTGAGTTTAAAAAAAGGACTAAAAATGGAATTCCTGTTTGTGGAGAAACTCTAGCTTAATTTTTGGCTAAACTATCTACATAATCCAATTTACACCATTCTTTGTGCAGACATTATTTTTGACTATGTAGTCTTTGGGTGTACTGTATATTCGTGTTTGTCTTACTCATTTATCCATTCATTCATCCAAAGCAGGAATCTGGCTTCAGGAGCAGCTGGCTTACCTCTAGTTCATACATTTAGGTTAAGTTTAGGTTTCTTCATTTGCTTCTTTTTTTTTTTTTTCCAAATGGGCATCTCTAGCACTAGTATCTGGAAATAAGATGGCATCTCATCTAAGGAAAACATATGTATTTGTGTGTGTGTGTGTGTGTATTTGCGAGATACGTGTGGGTTAGCATGTAGTGTGAACTTAAAAATTTTTTACATATTATAAATTGTCCCATATATATAGAATGTATGAAGAATTAAGGTAAGCTACTCACTGACTAGCCACAATAGTAGATACTGAAAGTCTACTACTGACCTGTGAATTTGACTTATGATATCTAATGATCATCCCCTTTCATCCTGCCCTCATACACACACCCAAAACATTCTTCTTAAAAGAATTGTAAGAGTTTTATTATATTTACTTTCTATATTAAAAAAATAAAACAACTTACATACTCTTTCCAACTTCATTCATGGAGATGGTTAAAATGGATACAGGATACAATTTGGAATGACGTCTAAGGCAAACAAAGATAGGTAGTATGATGCATATGTAATAGTTGTAGAGCTGAAGAAGAATCAGAAAATAAAAAGCCTCTGAAATGAATAGAAAGGAAGCATGGAGTATGCCCCAGAAAGGCTTTAGTATGAGCAAAGGCTGGTGGAAACCAGGGCTGTGGTTTTCATAGGCCTAAGAAGGAGGACAACTACTTGTCTGGTGGCTGAGATTATAACCCCAGCAGTTAGAGTATGGAGAGCTTAAGCTGCAAAAGCATTTTAAAGTCATCGAGGAAAGAAATGTGGATGCTGTGGTGGGTAGTGGTGAGTGTGGGGGGTAGATGGAGGTCTATTATCAGTCAGCACTACACAGAGGAGCTGACATTCACTGGGTCATATCCTGCATTAACCCTCACTGCAATCCTGGGAATTAGCTAATATTAATATATTTTATCAATAAAAATATTTTCAAACTAGAGCTTATGCAATTGAGTAATTTCTTCTAAGTCTCAAAGCTAATAGTGCCTGACTCAGTACTCACACTCAGATCTACTCCAATTTCAAAGCCGAACTTGCCTAGGCAGCCTTCCAGGGACAGGGGGTAGCTTTCTCTAAGATGTACCCTTTGAGTACTTTGTTCTCCCAATGTCTCTTATTTTACCGGAGATATCACACGGTTAGTAATTCTTTGTTTCTCCATTTTCATCTCTCCCACTAAGTGCTGTTAACTTCGCTGGGAGCTTCGGTCTGACCGAATCATTGGTAAATATGTGTAATAAAATGTACTTCTTTGGTATCATGTGAAAATTGGTATGTCTTCCTGTCTGGCTTACACTTTCCCTATATTTTGCGGATGCTGCAATAAGTTCTTTCTCTATAGTCTGCATTTCAATATCTAAAGAGAAGATGAAAATATGGCGTTAAGTTTAGGTTTCTTCATTTTTCTTCTTTTTTTTTCCAAATGGACATCTCCAGCACTAGCATCCGGAAATAAGATGGCATCTCATCTAAGGAAAACATATGTATTTGTGTGTGTGTGTGTGTGTGTATTTGTGAGATACGTGTGGGTTAGCATGTAGTGTGAACTTAAAAATTTTTGACATATTATAAATTGTCCCATATATATAGAATGTATGAAGAATAACATGGTAAATGTCCATGTATTCCCTCTTCATCTTAGAAAAGTAAAATTTTCAAATATACTTGAGCTCCTCTAATGTTACACTCATTAAAAGAAACAAAAATGAATAAACATTTTGTAATGAACTGGATAGAAATTACAGTACACGTGTCTTTTTTTAAATTAACTTAAAAACATTTGGTTTCATTGACAATGAGTCTCTCATTGTTTCTGTGATCTAACTCTGTGTTTACTTGGATATCTATGTTCGTTCACATTTAAATCACCAAAACCAGAAATTACCAACTTCCTCACCAGACTGCCTTCCTCCACCGGGTTTCCCCATTCTGCAAAAGGCACTGCAATTTTCCCAGGTCACCCAGGTTTGATGTCTTTCATCATAGGGAATCAGATCATTTCCTTTGCAGCTCCACCTAAGCCTAGTGGGTCTCCAGATGCTGCTGTTTTGTTTCTCTGTTGTTCTCTGTGTTTCTCCATCTTCTCAGCTGCACTCTAGCCATGAGGTTCTCAAGCTGTGGCCTAAAAACATGGGAACCCCCAAGAATCTTTCAGAGTGTCATGAGTTCAAAACTATTATGATGAGAATACTAAGGTGTGATTTGCCATGTTCACTGTTTCTCTCATAAGCATGCAGTGGAATTTTTGAGTCCACACATTGTGTAACATCACAGCCCATTAGATAAGTGACAATCCACCTGGATTCCCATAAGCCAAACATTAAAGATATCTGCAAAAGTATACAACAGTGTAATTTTTCTCAGTATATATTTTGAAAAGCATAGTTATTTTTCATGAAAAAGGAGTTATTTTAATGTTAATGTATCATGGGTTTATTGTTATTTTTAGATGATTTAATAATTTTCTTAAAATAATTCTGTTTTTATTTCAAATACCGTAACCATCGACAGATAAAATCCACATAAACAAAATACTTCTGGAGTCCTCAATTATTTTCAAGGGTATCAGTACACCCAAGACCAAAAATCTGAGAACTGCTGTGCTAGCCCAGGTCTTCACTGCCTGTACGTGGACCCCTGCAACATCTTCTCAGTGATTTGCCAGGCTTCAGGCCTCTCCTCTTCTGTCAGTCTACATACAACTGCTGAGTTCCCCCTTCCTGCAAAAACAGTTTTTTTTTTCTCAGAATCCAGTAATGTAGGAATCTTTAATTCTTGTAATATTTTTCAACCTTATAGATTCTCCATTTTTATCAACCCCACCTTTTCCCCAAACCATCTACTCTAGGCAGGAAAATTGCACTGAGGCCCCAGAACATGCCCGACTTTTGCTTAGATTGTTCCATGCTCTATCCCTGCCCTGGAGATCCGGCATCTCTCCTATGCTCAGCCCAAGGCAGCACAGAGAAGTGCTCAGTTAAGAGCATGTGCTTTAGAGTCTGGCTTGAATTTGCTTATCTTTTACTAGCTATTTGATGTAAGCAATTCACTTTGTGGAATTGTAAAACAGAAAATAAAGTACAGTAGTTCCTAGTTTAAATAGCTATTGTAAAGCTATATGAGGTCAGGTTTAATAAGTATATGTCTAATGAGTTTTAAGCAATGTTGTCGTTCTCTAAAACTTGCCTAAGATTCTGTATTTTCCATGACTATGAAGGCTCCTGTCTTCTTCATCTAACACTGTTCTTTGTCTAACTGGCATTGTTCACTTATTGGCATGGAAGGTTTCATGTATACATCTTGACTTCCCTAGTGAGATGAGAAGTGGCCATGTACTCTCTCTCTTTCCTCATATGTGTGTATCTGTTTCTTAGACCTTCCCAGTGCTGTGTCACCTGATTCAATAAATTCAATATGTGTGTTATCATTCCTCTGCTTTCCAAAAAATGATACACAAAAAACAATTATCAGTTGATGAGGGACAAATAAACACATTTGATCTATAACCTTTCATTCATCCTGCCCTCCTCAGAACAGCTAGGAAGTCTTCCTCTAGGATAATAAATCCATTCATTTGAAAAAGGAAACTCAAACAGGAAACATTTTATATCGAGAGGCAGACCTGATGATAGAATCATCCAAACTACACAAAAATGAGGCCAAAGGCTGGTTGATCCTGGCTGCAAATCAGTCCTGCTGTGAAATGACTTTCAGCCATCCCCAACTTCTTCGAAGTGTGCTGAGAATTTGCAATCTTGAAATCTTCAGTTAGGGCTCTGTCAGTTAGCAGGGGGTGTGAATTGTTTCAAGGTGCGGAAAAGCCTCCAACCAGGAGTTCAGACTTGCCCTGACATGCTCTAAGGTCATAAACAGCTGCTTTGCATTTGGGAGTTGGTCCTTTGGTCTCTAGAGGTCAGCTTTCTGGTCTGCTAAATGGACCAGGCTTGTTGAGGGATCAGATTAGATGAAAATGCAGACATGCACCTTTGATAAGATTCATGTGTAATGCTGAAATCTCTGAAAAATACTTTGGAGATTAAAATTCTAAAAAATGTGTTAGGCCTGAGATGCTCCGTTTTTTTTTAAAAGGTGGGGGAAGGGGCAATATTCCTAAATGACCTAAAAACACAAAGTTATGTATCTTAAAAGCATCATTCTGAAAAGCAATCATTTATTATGTCTGAGGACATTGTCACACTGTAGGCAGCAGACATCAGATCTTTTGAAATACACAGTACATTGACTATTAAGAAAAATATAATTTTCCTAATATTCTTAGAGATCTTTGCAAAGGCCATGATTCAAAGAGGAAATAAAGTTCATATTTAGGCAATACTTGGATATGATATCTTGGATACATATAGATCTTTTTCTTGCTATGTTAGGGAGGCTGTACAGCACAGTAGCCAAAAGTACAAGTGCTAGCGAGAGCCAGGCTGCCTGGGTTCAAAGCCTGGTGCTTTCACGTGGGAGCCATGTGATTGACTATATCATTTAATTTCTTGGTGCTTCAGTTATCTCACTGGTAAAATGGGCACCACAGTATTTATCTCATATTATAGGTTTGTTGTGACAATCACAAGATTATTACTCTTGTTTGCATCATGTCCGTGGGCCAAAATAATCTGATTTTTAATGTAATGAGTTTATGTATAAAGCATGTCAGCATGTTTGTATAACTCAAGGAGTGCAGAGGAAAATCACTGCTCTGTGATATTAATCACATGAGAAACCCACTTTGTCCCGAGGCTCTGGAGGCAGAGTTGAGAGGCATAGTGTTTTCAGGTAAGTCCTTTGTTATACAGAGAGTAGTGCAGTGCTTCTCAAACTATTTGTGGTAGACAACTATCAGTGCTTCTCAAACTATCTATGGTAGTTTCTTGTTTTAATTCCAATTTGTTGTGTATCAGTATTTTTGTCAAATACAATAAAAATATCACGGCAATGTCAAGTTGCTATGAAAGTTTCTGGTCACCTATTCTTACTGTCTATGTTTATCTCATTGTGGACCAACAGCAAAAAGCTCACAGACAGCACTCACTCACAGATGGCCCATGCTATGAGAAGCCCTGGCATGGTGGACAATGGACTGCCCAGTATCTAACCTCTCTTTCTAAGTTTGAGGAGTTTCCAACCTTATGAGGCAGCACTCACTCTAGAAGCTGAAAAGATCAGCTACTTGCATTTCCAAGTTTTCTTTTTACCTAAAATATGGGCACAGGAACCCAGGCAATGTCAGTCAATTGCAAAGTACCCAGACTTTGAATCAGAAGTCATAATTGAAGAAGTGGGGATTATCCAGAATACATTTGGGTAAGGTTGCCTGCAGACACATCCAGGTCCAACAGTTCCAGCAGCCGTATCCTGTCTGGGTGGTGATTGTATTAGCTATCTCTTGCTGTGTAACAAATTACCACAAAGTTTAATGGCTTAAAACAAAAATAAACATTTATTTATCTCTCAGCTTCTGTGGGTCAAGAATCTTGGCCAAGCACAGTGGTTCACACCAGTAATCCCAGCACTTTGGGAGGCCAAGGTAGGAGGATTGCTTGAACCTAGGAGTTTGAGACTAGCCTTGGCCACAAAACAAGACCCAATCTCTACAAAAAATAAAGCAATTCACCAGGCATGTTGGCATTTGCTGTAGTCTGTTGTATCAGTTACTTGGGAGGCTGAGGCAAGAGGATTGGTTGGGCTTGGGACTTCAAGGCTGTGGTGACCTATGATGGCACCACTGCACTCTAGCCTGGGCAACAGAGCAAGACATTGTCTCAAAATAAATAAATAAATAAATAAAACCCCAAACCTTACAGCAATGTGGCTGAGTAGCTGTGGCTCAGAGTCTCTCAAGAGCTTGCAGTCAAGACATCAGTTGGGGCTACAATCATCTGAAGCTGTGACTGGAAGGCTGGCTTCCAAGGTGGCTCACCAGCATGAAAAGTTGGTGCTGGCAGTCAGCAGGCAGCTGCAGCTCCTCTCCCTGAGGCTCCTTGCATGACCTCAGGGAATGGCAGCTGGCTTCACCCAGAGTGTGGGAGACCAAGGGGACGCTTCAATGTCCTTTATAACCTAGCCTTATAAGTCACATGCTGCCATCTCCACCAAATTCTATGGGTCACACAGAGCTGCCCTGACTCTGTGTGAAAGAATACAGCACAAGAGCACAAATGTCAGGATCTGAGACTCACTAGGACCATCTTGGAGACTGATGAACAGGGCAGGCTCTGGGATCTGTATCCCATGGCAGCAGCAATTGGTCTATAGAGGACCAGTTCAAAACATATTTTAAGGTGTCTTGCATGACTGAGACATCTCCAAGCCTGGTTCTCTGCCCGCCCCTCCGCAAGAGATTCAGGGGGTTTCCAAAATGTTTTTTATCACATTTCTTTTTTGATAAGTTAATCAGAGTTGATTTCAAGTTGTTTGCAAATAAAAACTCTGATATATCTTGAAGAAAACACTTAGTAACATGTTTTTACTTGACATTCCTGGAAAGCAATCTAGTATCATTTTTTAACATGAACAGTTTGGTTATGAAAGATTAGTATACACACTCTGTTTTCAAGTGTGTACAGCCTTGTCTCATAGTGATTCATCTTTTATTGCTGAACTTACAGTATGATTTTTAGGTGGAAATGTTTGTACTATTACGAGCACAGGTTTTTACAAGTTAAGATTTAAAACACAAAAACATTTCACTGAAAATAACCATATTAGCAAAAACGATCTTTAAATATATGCAACAGGGTGCTTTTCAGATAACCTTTTCAGTTTAAATAAATCTTTCTAATGACAAATGAGATTGAGAAAAGCAGCATAGTTTAGTATAAATGAGCATAAAAAGAAAGGTAGAGCCACTTTGTAAATGATTTGACATTACCTATGATAACTGAACACATGCACCCTTATCACCCACCAGTTCCACCATTCAGTTTATACCCCAAAGAAATGCATGCATGTGTTCACCAGAAGACATACACAACAATATTACCACCTGCACAATTTATTATCCAGACACAAAGGAGTAAATAATGCATAACTCAATTCATATAAGGTACAAAAGCCAAACAAACAGGCAAAGAAGTTTGATGGTGTTATTAGTTAGGATAGTGGCTACGCTTAGGGGTCTAAAATGGCATTGAGTGTCAGAGAACAAGAGATGAGCTTCTAGGATAATGCTCTGGAAATAATCTAGTTCCTGAAATGAGTGATGGTTACACAAGTATATTCAGTTTGTGGAAAAATCATCAAGCTGTATATTTATAAGGAACATGCTTCTTTTACATGGTATATTATATTTCAGTGGAAGGTTTACTTAAAAATCATAATAGATATATTAGCCTCCCAATTATTATCTTTTTTATTTTCTGCGGTTTTATTAAAGAATAAATAAGACATTTTCTTTTACTACAGCTTATTAGTAAAATTTATAAAACTTTCACTTAGCAAAATTAACTAGTGTTTTACTTTCATTGTTGCAGTAACTGAAATATATTTATTTATAAATTTATTTGTATTTTAGAAGCTTCTTTTTGGGGAGAAAAAAAGAAAGGAAGGAAAGAAAAACTTTTTTCCTTTTTCTAAAATGGAGAAGTTGATTTTTCTCTGTTTTAGTTAAGAACCCATTACTTTTTGAACTTGGCAAAGAAAGAGTCCAAAAGGAATTTGCTGGGACAACCTAAGTAAGTGATGATGGAGTCGGAGGGAATGTTTGGACTTCAAGTGCTATATATAACCATAACCAACGTGTTTAAACCAACTCTAGCGGCACTGAGCAACACCTGTGATGCATGTCCTTTTGGATGAAAGTTGTGGCTATCTTGTTTACTTGACCGAATTCCCTGACCTTTATTTTAATATGAGCCTTGAAGAGAAAAAATGTTCTTTGCAAAAACATTCTATCTGGAATTCTGAAAAAATATCCTAAAGGACAGTTCAACTGTTTGATGACACCATGACTAACCTTAACCACTAAACTTAGCACATACACAAAAAAAATGCCTTCCCCAAAAGTATATGAACAAATGTAAATACGTTAGCTTATCCCAAATAGAATTTCTTCTGACAAAATAAATCATTGATTTAGAGAATATTTCAGATCAGAAGATTTCAGATCTTACTTTTTATGGTGACTTATGTTTACTTTGAGATCATGTCAGAGAGCATGCACAGACCTTTCAAAAACAGTAACTACCTACTATTAACTATAATACTGCATAACAAAGCCATGCTACACTCACACTCGGAGAGCTACGCTGGCTGAACACAGTGTCTTCTAAAGCTGTCACACCACCTCCCTGCCTGTTAGGCTTTGTGCTGGGATGATATCAGGGTATGCCTGATATCAGGAACCTTCTTAGATGAGTGATGAGGAATAGTTCACGAATACTTCTTGGCTGGCCTAGGAATTCCCAGGAAGTACCTCGCTCCCTGCTCATTCACCCCACAGTCATTTTATATTAAATTTTATAAAAGTTTAAAATCTAATGTCTGAAAAGAATGGTTTATTTAATTAACACTGGTGTTTTGAATTAGTCCTCTAATCTATGAAAATGTTCTTTGCAAAAGTGTTTTTGTTTTGTTTTGTTTTGGTTTGGGTTTTGTTGTTGTTGTTGTTGTTTTAGAATCCTGGGAAGAACTCAAGAGGTCCATCTGGTCATCTGTCAGGTTACTTATGGATTCCCCTAACACAGTATCCATCTCACTCAATAGTTTGTTTGTTTTTGTATTTCTAGCATTCAGTCAAGTTTCCAGCACACAGTAGTGCTTAATAAATGTTTGATGAGTGAACAAATGAATGACATGTGACCTTGGGCAATAAGAAAAAGCTAGAGATACTTGACAGAGTTATAAACTGATAAACTGAACTGAGTGGACCTGAGACAACAAACCCACTTCTTAGGAGGGAGTTACTCCAGGGAATCAGGTGGACTCTGTGAGGTCAAGGATTAAAGGATAAAAGAGTTCTCTCGCTAGCAATCACCTATGGACAGGTCCCAGAACATTCAGCTTCAACTATGCAGACCATCCTCCAGGCCAAGCTGATGCCAGTTCCCTAGGCATCAGAGCGATTCACTCAAACCCTGCGTATGGACAGCTGGAACAGTTCTGAAGGCTAACGTGTACCCGGTTGGCTCCATTTGCCACTCTGTAGCTTTGTGGCTTGGAACAAGTCCTCATTTACTCATTCTTAATTTAAAAATAGTTTCTAAATGTCTGTGATGTGCCAGGCATCAAATTTGTCATATACATTTATTATGTACATTTATGTATTTCCATACAATAAGGATAAAAATATCTGTCATGCAAAGTTATTGCAAAGTTAAAAAAAATGCAGTATGTAAATCCCCTAACATTTTTATCTGACACACAGTAGGGGCTCTAAAATGCAATTTAATTATTGTCAATAACAAAACATGATTTGGGGAACATTACAGTAGTTAAAAGTCAAATACTGAATTTTCAAAGTTATTTGAAGAGTATTTTCTGATTCTCTTTGAACTGTGCTATTTACACTAGTTTGTAACCAAAAATGGACTTTTTCTGCAGGAAGCTAAGATCTTTTTAAATGATCAATATGATGAAAACTACACTTATGTATTTCTAAATTATAAAACTCTAGTAATGACCATATTATAGCCTCTAATTAGTGTCACATTTATTAAATACTGAGTTTTTCTTCTAAGGACCACCAGTGTTTTTCATGCTAATCAATTTCATCTTATAAATGCATGTTACTGGCTACAAGATCAACAAGGGTTTCCAAAAGAATGTGACAAACCATATAAATGAATAATTAAAATTAGTCTAAGGCCATTTCAACCCCAAATTAACTTCTCCTCAACTGAAAATGGCAAAGCTTCATTACTGAAGCTTAAGATTTTACTTTTTATTATTGAGAAAATTCTTCAACATAAAGCAAATTTAGTCATTTCTACCTTAGTATCAATAAACTGAAAATATCTTTTCCTAAGGAAGATTTGAAAGGTAGTGAGCAGAATAAGTTTCTAAAAGAAACCGGTTTTCACGTATTGGCACTAATAAAGGAATGCCACACGGGTGGGTGGGTACGTTTAATAGGCCAGGAGAAATGGTGTTGAAAAGGAAGGGGAAGGGCACTGGAGCTATGTGCCTTTATATTAATCTTTTTTTGAAATATCTAGCCCTCAAATTAATAATAATGAAATTGGGCATCAATAATTCATTAAATCATGAGACTGTTGAGCTAACTGTGGTTCTGTGACATGCAGCCAATCATTAAAGTTCTCTGGACTTTAATTCTCTTACCTAAAAAATGAGAATTGCATTAAACGATCCTCTGACAATTTATGATTTATTGATCAATAGCCCATATTAATGGTTCTCAAATTTTTCCGTGCATAAGGATGGCTTCTGAGTGTAGATTCTTGGACCACATCAGTTATAGCACCTGCCATTGTAACATATACAGCCAGTGCCCCACCCATATTCCCTGAATCCCACTATCTGCTTGCTCCAAATGACATTCAATGGCCAGGAGCTGCGTCTCTGTGCCAGACGACTCTTGCCAAAACTATTGAAGTACAAGTGCCAGGGAATTAACACTCCCTGGGAGCAGCCTTCAATAATGATGGGAGTTGGTGTATAAATATGCAAGCTTCCTTGCCCCTTCAGAAGAATTATTCTGAGAAGTATCTGCCATTTCTCAAAGTCTCCCCATGAAATTAAGCTCCAGCCATCCACAGTGGTTGACTGTGCAATTTACATAGCCTTAATGATTCAGCTTATCTGGCTATCTCCCATCTCTGTACTACTATGCCCTGGGTTCCAATAAATACTTCAACTTCAAAAGAAACATTGGAAAATCTAGTTCTTGAGTCACCTCACAATAAAAACATACCTTTCCTATCTGGCCCTGCATTAATTAAGATTTAAGAAACAATGTATTCAGGTAAATGCCTATCCTTATTCTCAAAAATAAAGGGTATGTGCCTTTAAAAACAAAGCAGACAACAACAAAAAAAATAGATAGCTAAATTCCAGTTCCTCAAAATAAGCCATTCACCACCACTGTAAAGAGAAATCCAGATATGGAAAGCTATGTGCTTTCACATTTTTTCTATCAAAACTACCTCCTCCCCAAATCCCCCTAACAAATGTCCTTGCAACATAATATAGGATATCATTTAAAAAATCCCCAATCTCATACTTGCATAATCACATCAGCAACTTGATTTCTACATTACTCTGCATTTCATAAATTAAGAACATAATTAAAAAAATGTTTATTGTCCCGGTCTATCATGGTCTTAAAAAATAAAAAAGAAAACAAAAAAGAAAAATGCTTATCATTTTTCTTACAAATATAGCATTAATGAGCTGCTAGGTACCTATCAAATAAAAATAAATCTATATTGAAATTGTGTATTAGTTTATAAATTTATAGAATAGAACATCAACATAAGGGGGGACCTTAAAATTAGCTGCCAACTTTCTTCCCCTCAAAAACATGGTTCTGGTATTTTCTACCAATGTTTTGTCTGGAAAGTTTTGAGCCCAATCAGCGGGAACACAATTTCCATATTGTCACCACTTCTGGCAAACACAAGTCAAGAAACCTGAGAAACAGTTAAACTGAGCACCTGGGAGTGTAGTTTTCACCTTCTTTCTGGCCATCCCTGATTCTAAAACCACCCCCTTAGCCAGGCTCAGTGGCTCATGTCTGCAATTCCAGCACTTTGGGAGGCTGAGGTGAGCAGATCACAAGGTTAAGAGTTCGAGACCAGCCTGACCAACATGGTGAAACCCGATCTCTATTAAAAATACAAAAATTAGCTGGACGTGGTGGTGAGTGCCTGTAATCCCAGCTACTTAAGGGGCTGAGGCCTGAGAATTGTTTGAGGCTGGGAGACGGAGGTTGCAGTGAGCCAAGATCGTGCCACTGGACTCCAGCCTGGGCAACAGAGTGAGACCCTGACTTCAAAAAAAAACAAAAAACAACAACAACAAAACACCCCCTCTGAGCCAAACTGCCCTGAAACAAGCCAAAGTAGATTCTGTATTCAGGATAACAGAAGTGAGAGCCACTGGCTTTTAGTGAAACTATTCTATCACCCTACTCTCCAGAGCATATCAGTCCCTGCTCTGCCTTGTTCCTGTCCAACTTTGGGGAACTAAGTTGGTCGTATTCAATGACAAGTATCATCAACACATCAAAATCCCTGATTTAATATAATGCTTAATATATCAAATATAATATTTTCCAGTTTTCTAGATAAAGAAGCCAGTGTTAGCATTTCCCTTCTAGATCTCATTAGAATTGAAGCATTGTTCCTGGCAAGGGTGTTGTATGTGAGTTTATCAGGGATTTTTTTTCCAGGCATGTTTCCCAATCCAAGTTCTATGAAAAAAAAAAAAAAAGTCAGTATCATCACTAAATTAGGAAGTATAGGAAGTAGCTAAACTAGAAGATATCTATGAGATATTATTAGAAGACATACCTTGAAAAGGCAATATAGCTAAGAAGCTGTTTCCCTTTTTCAATCTAGGATGTGTTTAAAGAACCTTTAAAAATATACCAAAGTACAGAATGATTCAGCCATTTGGCACATATCACAACTCCAAGAGCTCACAGAAGTGGCTTCTGATAAGCCTTTGCCAGTTTTCTTAAGTATCAAACCAGTTAACAACATGAGTTCACCCTCAGAATTCTCAGGAAGCATAACTAATAACATTCCTGCTAAATACTGTACAGGCATAAAAGCCATATGCATTGGGCAAGGATTCTCAAGAGCTTCAGAAAATCACTTCATGGATATGAAAAATATTGTGTTTGAAATGTGAAGAGTTCTAAAGATTTATTTGGCTTCATGGGGAAAAAGACCTGAAATGATATAGATTTAGAAGACACGTCCAGTAGATTTTAACTTTCAAACCTTAATTCTTACTTGGCATCTGAATCGGTTCCTTTCACAGTACCCCAAATAAGAGAGACCTAAATTTCTAGACGCTTGCCAACTTTATCCCCAACACTGTTTACTAAAATGGTACATGAAAAGTTTTAATCAAGAGAAAACTCACACAATACACATGTCATATAATAAGTGTTGAATTAACAGCAAGTCTCAAAATTTTTACTGTGGCCTAAACAAAAAGGAGTTTATTTCTATCTTATAACAATAGAGCCACAAATCTCATAGAAGTAGATAAATTTCAGTATGTTTCTTGTCCTTTTTGGATATGGGAGGGTGGGGACAGAAATTTCACAAGCATTGTTTCCCTGGGGCAATTAAATTTGGGGCTTTGACCCTACAATAAACCAAGAATAACAGATGCAATTGGTATTTTGAAAATGATAATGTTGTCTTATTTAAAGTGTTCCAAAAATATTAGCTGAGAGGAAACAGTAATAAATAAAATAGTTTTTCTTGGAATCTCTGCTTCAGCTTTCTCACAAAACACTGCTTCTCTCTCTCTCTCTCTCTCTCACGCACACACACTCACTACATTCTCTATGCAAAATGTCTTCCACTGACCTTAAAGGATCTGATAATTTCAGTAGTACCAGGATCACAGACTACACCCAAACTCCAGGAATGGAAATGCCATTAAAATGCATGAATCATAAGAAATTATCAAAATATTTTTAAAATTATTCAAAAAATTTGACAGAGAATCAGTAACTTCATTTTGGGATAGTGCTTCATTGCATCTATGTCCATCCATGCAATCAACAGCACACTAATTCCTCCAAGTAGATTCATGGGATACTATCAACATGTACAGGCTCTGTGGCTTTCCCCAGCCCACTCTGAAATATTTGAAACAAAGGGCAACACTGTTTACTAAAATGGTACATGAAAAGTTTTAATCAAGAGAAAACTCACACGATACATATGTCATATAATAAGTATTGAGTTAACAGCAAGTCTCAAAATTTTTACTGTGGCCTAAACAAAAAGGAGTTTATTTCTATTTTATAACAAGAATTCTGAAGGCACAGAGGTGCTGTTGTTAGTTTAACAGCTCAGCAATGTCAGGGATAGTGACTCTGAAGTCCTGCTAGCTTTTCACCCCTTTATAACATAGCCACCCTGGGACATTATGAAGGTAGTATTTAGCTCTCCCAGCTGCTAGAGTTCCTGCAGTCAGTTGGGAATGGGTGTCAGGTTAACCAACTCATGGTCTGCCCATGCATGAACTTTAAGCAAGAAGATTGTCTCAGTTTGCATCACCTTTCCCCTTGACTGTGCTGGTTGGTGCTTCCTTTTTCCCACTGGGCAGGTGAGACCTTGGAAGATACAAAGTCCTGTGTCTGGCTTCCCAGTTTCTGGAACCCCACTCTATGCACTGAATCTTGAGGGCAACCAAAGTTCTTATTTCTCTTATCCTCAGCATTTAATTCCACATTCTGGGTTGGTCACTTTCCATCTTCCAGCAAAATGAAGTTCCCTAAGCAGCTAAAACTTATTTGTTCTTTCCTTAACCTGAGGTACATGTGTCATTCAAACTTGTCCAGAGGACACAAATTCCATGGCTTGTTTCAATCCTGGCCAACTTTCCTCTGCTCCACTCCTTCTTTTCCATTCTTGTTTTGCCAGAGTTTCTATGTCTATTAGTATCACCAGGGCATGGAAGGTGAAAGACTTGGCAACAGTTTCCATGTAGTCTATTAATATTAATATATACAAAATATTATCCAATGTAAAGATGTGAAACAAAGAGGCAGAAAGCTAGCTTGTCTCCGCAATAGGCTGTGGAGTCTGTTAAATGGAGTTTCTCACTAGCTGTGTGCACCTCACTAGCTGATGGTTTGCCTGTAAGCACTCTATCAGCTTTTCAGGACCCAGGCACAGCCTCCAGCTGTCTGGATGCCTCAAGAGTAGACTTAAGAACCACTTTCTCCAATTGTTTAGAATGTTTTCAACTTCTTATCACCAATTTGGGAAACTTTTCACATAGCAGCTAAAATAACCACAAAAATATCACAAGTCTCACAGCCATTGCAAAGAGGAAAATAACACTAATGAGACAGTTTGGTCAATAACAAAAATTAACACCTGGGTTTTTCTGGACTAGGAAATAGGGAGTATCACTGATTCACACATAAGGTTAATCCTTAAGTGACTGAAGATAGAGTGTTATCTTGAGACTAATGGTGTATTTGCTGAGCTATTTGTCAAAGCAACTATGTGGATAAAACATCGTGAAATGCCTGATGTAGGTGATGGTGGGGGATGGAGACAGCAAACCATCATGGCATGTTTGTAGCTATGCAACAATCCTGCAGGATGCATGATATGCACATGTACCCTAGAACCTAAAGTACAATTTTAAAAATCTCTTATTTCATCAGATGTATAGTGAATGATGGAAGAATCTAACTCAGGGGTGTCCAATTTGACTTTCCTGGGCCACACTGGAAGAAGAATAACTGTCTTATGCCACATATAAAATATACTAACACTAGTCATAGCTGATGAGCTAAAAAAAAATCACAAAAAAACACACAACATTATAAGAAAGTTTATAAATTTGTATTGGGTCACATTCAAAGCCATAATGGGCTGCATGTGACTTGTAGGCTGCATGTTGGAGAAGCTTGGTCTAACTGGAACATGATTCCAAAGGCTACCATTCAAACAGTAGAGGCAGAAGTGGGAGGAAGGAAAGTGGTGGATAGGAAACAGGACTAATGTGCAGCTCCTGCTTGGATGGACAAAACAGCATCTGGAGACTCACATTGTAAACCTTTGCTCCAAGAACAACTGCAGAAACACACCGTGAAAACCAAAAGAATTCAAAGACCCTTTGAAAGACGTGGCTTGCCACTGCAAATGCTGCAACACAGCCAAAAAAGCTCTGAAGACAAAAGACATAAGCTCTTGGAAGCTCTATGGTCCTGCCCATCACCTAAGAAACCTAAGTACTCATCCTGGCCAGCATAGGATAATATATCCCCCTTCCACTACTGCAGCTGGTGCTCTCTTGAAAGTGCCACTTACTGGCTAGAGGTCAACCAATTCAAGCCATTAGAGCAACTCATAACAGAACAAAGAAGGAGAAAAACAGCAGTTAATTCCACCACCTGTAACACCCTGGCTAACCACAGATCCTGAGTCCATCCATGTGATAATTTCACTGCTAGAATAATCACCATGTGAGAAAAACCAGAACACTAAACTAACTACAACCAAGGACTCCCAGAGAGTCCACTTACCTCTCCTGCCAATTTAACAGAGCAGGTGCTGGTATCCACAGCTGGGAGACCTGGAGATGGACCACATCACAGGACTCTTGGCAGACATTCCCCAGAACCAACTTGGAGCCTGCATCTCCACTTGGTGGCTAGACCCAGAATGGCAATAATATTCACTGCAATCTGGCTTTCAGGAAGCCCCATCCCTAGGAGAATGGGGAGAGCACCACATCAAGGGATCAGCCTATAGGATAAAAGATTTTGAACAGCAGCCTTTGAGTTTCAGATCTTTCTGCTGAAGCAGTCTACCCAAATGAGAAGGAACCAGAAAAGTAATTCTGGTAGTACAACAAAACAAGGTTCTGTAACATCCCCCAGAAAATCATACTAGCTCTCTAGCAATGGATCCAAACCAGAATGAAATCTCTGAATAGCCAGATAAATAATTTTCAGGAGGCTAATTACTAAGCTACTAAGGAGACACCAGAGGATAGCGAAAAACAACTTAAAGAAATTTAAAAAAAATACAGAATATAGATGAAAAATTCTCCAGAGAAATAGATATCATAAAGAAAAGACAATCACAACTTCTGGTAATGAGAGACACACTTAGAGAAATGCAAAATACACTGGAGAGTTTCAATAATAGAATTAAACAAATGGTAGAAAGAACTTCAGAGCTCGAAGACAAGATTTTCAAATTAACCCAATCTGAAAAAGACAACGAAAAAAGAATTTTAAAAAATGAACAAAGCCTCCAAGAAATTTGGGATCATGTTAAATGACCAAACATAAGGATAATCAGTGTTCCTGAGGAAGAAGAGAAATCTAAAAGTTTGGAAAACATATTTGAGGAAATAATCAAATAAAACCTCCTTGGTCTTACTAGGCATTTAGATACCCAAATATAAGATGTTCAAAGAACACCTAGGAAATTCATCACAAAAATATCATCACCTAGGCACATAATCATCAGGCTACCTAAAGTCAAGATGAAGGAAAAAATCTTAAGAACAGTAAGCCAAAAGCATCAGGTAATCTATAAAGGAAAGCCTATCAGATTAACAGCAAATTTCTCAGCAGAAACTCTCCAAGCCAAAAGGGATCAGGGTCTTATAGTCTCCTTAAACAAAATAATTATCCACCAAGAATTTTCTATTTATTGAAACTAAGCTTCAAATTCAGCAAATGCTGAATATGTCATTACCAAGCAAGAACTACAAGAAATGCTAAAGGGAGTTCTAAATCTTGAAACAAAACCTCAAAATACACCAAAATAGAACCTCCTTAAAGCATAAATCCCACGGGACATCTATGAAACAATAACACAATTACAAATAAAATCAAGGTATTCAGAAAACAACTACCATGGTGAATAGAACAGCATCTCACATTTCAATACTAATGTTTAACATAAATGGCCTAAAAACTCTATTTAAAAGATACAGAATAGCAGAATGGATAAAATTTCACCGACCAAGTATCTTCTGTCTTCAAGAGACTCACCAAACACATGTGGACTCACATAAGCTTAAGGTAAAGGGATGGAAAAAGATATTCTATCTAAATAGAAACTGAATGTGAGTAGGAGATGCTACTCTTATACCAGACAAAACATACTTTAAAGCAACCACAGTTAAAAAAGACAAAGAGAGACATTATACAATGACAAAAAGATTAGTCCAATAGGAAAATATCACAATCCTAAATATATATTCACCTAACACTAGAGCTCCCAAATTTATAAAACAGTTACTACTAGACCTAAGAAATTAGATGGATGACAACACAATAAGAGTGCAGGACTTCAGTGCTCCACTGACAACACGAGAAAGGTCATCAAGACAGAAAGTCAACAAAGAAACAATGAACTATATAGCTACACCCTACAACAAATGAACATAACAAATATTTACAGAACATTCTACTCAACAACTGCAGAATATGCATTCTATTCATCAGCACATGGAACATTCTCCCAGATGGACCATATGATAGGCCATAAAACAAATCTCAACAAATTAAGAAAATTGAAATTATATCAAATATTCTCTGTATTAGACCTAAGACAGACTATAAAGTAAAATTTTGCTGTTTGTTTTTTTCTTTTTTAGGCTTTAGACTCACACTTAAATGAAGCTATGTAAAAAAAAAAATAAGTGTGACTATGAAAATAATTGTATGAAAACCAGAATTTTTCAGAACTCAAAGTAAACTGATAGGGAATATTCCATGTGGAGATTCTTTCTATTCAGTTTTTTACATAGAGAACACAATCTGAGAGTTAAATGGGAAATGATCTTGTCGGTTTTATTTAACCTATGAAACTCTAAAAACATCTTGACAATTTCTAAATAGAAGTTGTTTGCTTTTTGTTATTTTAATTGACTAACAACAGGACAAGAACCAAAAAATTGCCTGTCTTAACTCCTACCAGTGTTACTCCTTTCCTCTCTGGATCATGTATGCTGCTCTGCAAAATGAAATGTTGCCACTGAAATGCTATAAAATATCGTTTTCCAGGGAGCAGAAAGACTCATCGGATGATAGGATACATCTCTTTTTAAGCCCTATTAGGAAACTCTTCCAAAACTATAGAGGCTGTTCTCTTCGGAAGCCCCAGTAATGCTGTGGCCCACAATTCAGCTTTGAAGACTTCCTTTGTCTGCCTCCCCTCCCAACCAGTTTTGTGTGAAGTGTTCTAGGTTGGCAAGTGGCCAGAGAATTTGCCATAAATAAATGTGCTGCCTGTCTTCAAGAAGATAACTCAACTGACATCCTTGGCCTTCCTAATTTGCCTCAGCACTGGGAATGGCTGAGGGCTTGGGGATGTTGCAAACCTCTAAAGGATTGTCTGCAGGGAAATTTAGAAATCCTACACTCCTGAACATTCTACATGCCAGTTAGAGACACAACTCATAGAGTACAAGTTCTTCTGCCTCCCAAGCCCCTAATTTATCACTAGTGAGAGCCATGTACACTAGAAATGTGTCTCGAGGACTTGTAATTAAGAGTGAAAGAAGCAGATTATTCTGATCTCTTCCTACCATTTTTCACTGAAGACAGTGGACAATTTGAGGAATTAAAATATTGCTCAAGTTTAAACAGAAACAGCAGAAAAACAACACCAGGAATTCCTTCAATATGTTGTAGATTGAGCTCTAAAAACCCAAAACCGCACACTTCATTTACTTATGGTATTGCTAAAATTTCTGTTGATTCAGATTAAACCCAAAGTGGATTTTTTCCAACTATAAACTCATACTTTTCATAGTTGACTCTTGATACAGACAATTTGAGGCCCGCAAAATGTCCATTTGGGATCTGATTATGCTTCACTTTTTAGGAATACTTTTGGCATAAATCAATATTTTTCTTAAAAAACTGATTTACTAAAACGTCCCCCAAAATGGTAACTTCTGGTTTCCTCTGAATATGTGATTTTTATTGATAGACTGAGTAGATTTACATTAATTTGAATTATCTACAGTGAGTTTTACAGTTAAGCTCCTGTTCAATTTTATTTTATTAAAAATATAAAATATAATAAACCAGAAAACATAGATCTGACAATACCAAAAGCAAGCAAAGTAGTGGAGCAAAGGAAACACGTGCTGCTGCTGAGAGAGCAACTTCACAGCTGATTGGAAATTGATAAGGTACTATCCAACAAAGCTGAAAGCCTGCCTGTTCTACAGATCAGCAATTTCACTCCTGGTGTTAGTGCAATGTTTTAAAAAACTGCTGGGTGGCTGATTATGACCCATTAGTGGCTCAATAAATAAATATCAAAGGACAAAATATTTTCAATAAAATGAAATTGAATAGAATAGGATAGAAAATATCAAAGAAAATCCCTTGCAATCAAAAGTATTGTTTTGTAAAAATTTTGCAAAGCCAACTTATGGCTTACCAAAGTTATGGTCAGGAAAGCTTATAAAATACTATTCTAGAGAAACTTTCATATCTCCATTCATATCTAAAATAGACAGTATTTCTACATTATTTTATATTCTATGTCCTTGCATCTACCAGGAGTAGGCACTGAAATATGTTCATTATAATTAGAATCAATAAAATACCTGTGGGTATTATTACAAATCAACACTACATAGCAGTAAAAATGAATAAAGTTTGGACATCAAAATGGTTAGAACTTAAGCATAACACTGGCAGAAAAAGAAAATCACAGAGGAACACATACAATAGATTCCATTTATATGTACTTTAGCAGCATACAAAATTAAATATATATGTTGTGTATAAATCTACACATTTGTAATAAAATCATAATGAAAGTTAGATGAATAATAAACACAAAATTTCAGCTCACAAGTATCTATAGGAGAGAGGAAGAAGAAGGGAACTAAGAAGGAAAACAGGGACTATGAAGATATTGGTAATATTCTATTTTTTAAACTGGGTGCCAGGAATATGGCTATGTTTTTACTGTTTGCTAAAGTGTACATATACCTCTTTTATAAAAATCTATATTGTGATATGTTTCCAAAATTTCATCATCTTTTTGAATTACATTGCTCATCCCAACAATGTCACAAATGAATCCTTAATAGAAGTTAAAATACCATTCTCTTTGATCTATTAGTTATATTTCAGATGTCACTTTTACCTTTCATGTATAACTTATGACTTGATATGGATTCCAGTGCTTCTAGAGCTAAGTGAAATACAATATACAGTGAGGCCATAACATTCCATATAGGAATCCATTATCTGGCTCAGTCATAATAATGAGTATGTTAAATTATGTCAGTAACACATGAAGAACTTCTTTATAAATTTACTTTATCCCCACCCAAATCTCAAAGCATTCAAGAGGAGACTTGGGTGCTGTTAAAGGCATTCTGTTTTATAAAGGAAGCAGAGCATAAAGATTTGGAAAATTTGCGGCCTGACTATGCAGTAGAAAGGAAAAAGCCATTTTCAGGGGAGAAATTCAGTAATTTATTGAATGTATTAAATTCAAAAATTTATTGAGAACATATTGAGCTGTATCTTCAAGAATTCCCAAGTGTTGTGGGAGGGGCCCAGGGAAAGGTAATTGAATCACGGGAGCCAGTCTTTCCTGTGCTATTCTCATAATAGTGAACAAGTCTCATTAGATCTGATGGGTTTATCAGGGTTTCCACTTTTGGTTTTTTCTCATTTTCTCTTGCCACCACCATACAAGAAGTGCATTTTATTTCCCACCATGATTCTGAGGCCTCTCTAGCCATCTGGAACTATAAGTCCAATTAAACTTCTGTTTCTTCCCAGTCTTGGATATTTCTTTATCAGCTGCATGAATATGGTAAATTAGTACCAGTAGAATTCATCAGCAGCATGAATACACTAAATTAGTATCAGTAGAGTGGGGCACTGCTGAAAAGATACCCAAAAATGTGAAAGCAACTTTGGAACTGGGTAACAGGCAGAGGTTATAACTGTTTGAAGGACTCAGAAGAAGACAGGAAAATATGGGAAAGTTTGGAACCCCCTCGACACTTGTTGAATGGCTTTGCCCAACATGATGATAGCAATATGGACAATAAGGGTGGCTTCCATGTGGTGTTGATCCTGTGAGTGCACAGAAGTCAAGAACTGAAGTTTGGGAATCTCTGCCTAGATTTCAGAAGATGTACAGAAATGCCTGAATGCACAGGCAAAAGTTTGCTGCAGGGGCAGTGCCCTCATGGAGAACTTCTGCTAAAGCATTGTGGTAGGGAGATGTGGGATTGGAGCCCCCACACAGAGTCCCTACTGGGGCACTGCCTAATGGAGCTATGAGAAGAGGGCCACTGTGCTCCAGAATCCAAAATGATAGATTCACTGACAGCTTGCACCGTGCACCTGGAAAGGCCACAGACACTAAATGCCAGCCCATGAAAGCAGCCAAGAGGAAGGCTGTACCCTGCAAAGCCTCAGAGGCAGAGCTGCCCAAGATCATGGGAGTCCACCTCTTGCATCAGCGTGACTTGAATGTGAGACCTGGAGTCAAAGGAGATCATTTTGGAGCTTTAAGATTTGACTGCCCTGCTGGATTTCAGACTTGCATGGGCCCTGTAACCCCTCTGTTTTGTCCAATTTCTCACATTTAGAATGGCAGTACTTACTCAATACCTATACCATCATTGTTTCTAGGAAGTAACTAGCTTGCTTTTTATTTTACAGGCTTATAGGCAGAAGGGACTTACTTGCCTTGTCTCAGATCAGACTTTGCACTGTGGACTTTTGGGTTAATGCTGAAAAAAGTTAAGACTCTGGGGAGCTGTTGGGCTGGCATGATTGGTTTTGAAATGTGAGAACATGAGATTTGGAGGGGCCAGGAGTGGAACGATATAATTTGGCTGTGTCCCTACCCAAATCTCAACTTGAATTGTATCTCCCAGAATTCCCATTTGTTGTACAGGGGACCCATGGGGATGTAATTGAATTATGAGGCCAGTCCTTCCTGTGCTATTCTTGTGATAGTGAATAAGTCTCATGAGACCTGATGGGTTTATCAAGGGTTTCCACTTTTGGTTCTTCCTTATTTTCTCCTGCCACCACCATGTAACAAGTGCCTTTCACCTCCTGCCATGATTCTGAGGCCTCCCAGCCATGTAGAAATGTAAGTCCAATTAAACCTCTTTTTCTTCCCAGTCTAAGCTATGTCTCTATCAACTGCGTGAAATGGACTAATACAATTAGTGACTAAATCATTTAAATTTTAAAAAGCAAACCATATCAGCCACCATACTATGTTGTAAGCAAGAGATATCTGGCCAAAGGAAGCCAAGGTTATTTTATGAAGAACATATTAAAGGCCTCTTAGAATGGTATTTGAAGAACTCGTGACACTACAGCTTGTGACACTACAGCTTGTGACACTAAAGAACCATGGGTGCTAAGGCCTCTTAGAATGGTGTTTGAAGAACTTGTAACACTAAGCTTGTGACACTAAAGAACCATAGGTGCTAAAATGGGAGCCATAGCAGGAAAAGTGGTCATTATACCACCTTACAATAAAAGATCCCCAGCCTTGCCTTCCGTGTGTGCTGCTCCACCCTGTGCAGGGGGCAGGAAAATATGTATCCATGGAGTGAAGCAGGTGCCTACCTAAAAATGTTCTCACAGTAAAAAACTGCACATGTTGAAGATGGGGGAATCTTATAATGAAGAAAAGAAAGAAAGAAGAAAGAGAAGAAGTAAAAGAGAAAAAGAGGGAGGGAGAATAGGAAGGAGGAAAGAAGAAAAGTCATGCTGACATTAGACAGAAGAAATGATGCTGGACAATCATAAATCTATAACACTACCCTATAAAAACATAAAATACCATAGTACTTAATTGTCCTTGGCAGTATTGTCTCTTAATCCACGTTAATTTCCTTGCCAGTACTAAAGTGAGAGTTATCATAGTTTCCAAGCCAAAAAACAGAACTCAAATTTGATGAGAATTTCTTCCCCAGACATGTGAAGGCAGGTTCCACATCTACTTTGTTTAAAAAATGAAGAGTAACATTGATAAATTCTATCATAGCAAATAACACCATTACATAAAATCAGAAATATCTTCCAAATAATTATAGAGATATGGTTATTATAGCTATAAAATTCAACTTCAGTGCTGACTGTGCTGATATCTCACTTTATTTATAAAAATACCCTAAATACTAAAACTAATTATGCACAGTTTCATGTATTTGAAGAGATACAGAGTCATCTTCATGTAATGAATAGGGAGAATGGAGGAGCTGATCAGTTTTAAAGTAGAAACCTGACATCTTCCACTTTTATTTGACCTTGCTCTCCACAGAATGGTTTCATCATTTTACTTGAGGTGAGTTCCCAGAATATCAGCCACACCTGTATTCATAATTATAAAAGTCTTTATGAGCTCAAGAAGAATTAGTATTTAATTATCTGATATTTATATTACTTACATGTATAGATCCTCTTCAATTAACATCTGACCTAAAGGCATAACTCTTCTCTCTAATAAAATGGATCCTTAATGTTTTTGTTTTTATTTTTCTTTGCTACACTCCTCACTTTATAGCCCTGTGCATCCAAAGAAGAAAAAGTTTCAGAAAGACCCTCATCTCCAAATACCTCCCTCACCCCTTTGCCCTTATTCTTGGAATTTGTTGAGACAAACCTGGAAAGGTAACATATTGGTTAGAGAAAAATAAATAAAGTTAAAAGAAAACATGATACATGAGACAGTTTACACATTAGTGCCATACTATATCCATTACAAAACAAAAGACTTCTTGTTCAGACAAGATGACATAAATACATTTTTCCCTGATCATCTCTGTTAAGCACAGTTATAATTTCTAGAAGTGCTGCATGATACAACCAAATGATAACTCTGGAAGATGTTAAGCCAAAGGCATGGTGGCTTGGGAGCCCAGAACCAGAGGGAAGAGTAGTTGAGTATTTTGCATCCCCCCCACCCAACAGGAGCTACACCTCTCACTTTATAGCCCTGTGCATATAATGAAAAGGGAGTTTTAGAAAGGCCCTTGTCTCCAAATATCTCCCCCACCCCTTTCTCCTTATTCCTGGAATTTGCTGACTCAGTACTTACTTTAAGCTAGACTCATCAATTCATGACCCTCAATGTAACGAAAGAAGACAGTCAGGTAAGCTAGACTCATTTCTGCTTCGGGTTAAATGGGACTTCTTTTAACAGCCTCAGATGAGCTACACACTTTCTGCAAGGAATACTGATTGGAAACCCTGTCAAAAGTAACCACCAGGGGAAGCACACTTCATTGTGATCTGGTCTAAAGTTATCCTTTTCCTCTGAGATGCTGAGGTCAATGAGCAGATCCAGCAAAAGAGACCCAGCTACAGCAAGCAGCATGCTTCAAGAAGCCTCTATGTCCTCACCGTCCTGAGAAGATTCTTCTATTTTCCAAGACACCAGGTGATATGGTTTGGATCTGTGTCCCCACCAAATCTCATATCAAATTGTCATCTCCAATATTGGAGGTGGTGCCTGGTGGGAGGTAATTTGATCATGGGGTCAGTTTCTCATGAATGGTTTAGCAGCATCCACTTGGTACCATCCTCATGATAGTGAATGAGTTCTCATGAAAACTGGTTGTTTAAAAGTGCATAGTGCTTCCACCCTTTCTCTCTCTTGTTCCTTCTCCAGCCATGTAAGATGTTCTTGCTCCCACTTCAACTTCTGCCATGATTGTAAGCTTCCTGAGGCCTCCTCAGGAGCTGAGCAGATGACAGCACCATGCTTCCTATACAGTCTGCAGAATTATGGGCCAATTAAACATCTTTGCTTTATCTATTATCCAGCCTGAGGTATTTCTTTATATAGTAGTGTGAGAATGGACTGATATACTAGACAGGCAGGGGGAGCAAGCCACAAATGGTCCAGCCTGGGAAGCCTCTTTGTCCCTGTAAGCCCAATACTCTCCTATCTACCCCTTACCCCCAGAGACACCTGGGCAGCTTGGGGGTGGGAGGTTGGTAACCAGTAAGGGTATATGGGTATCTCATATCACCCCTTCCTACTGAGAGACACCTGAAGGCCTTATCTGGGGAAGCCCCTTTCATCCCCACAGGCATCACAAGCAGAGGTCAATGGGAGCCCTAGTAGAATCAGATAAACCAGGCAGACAAAAAGAACAGTACAAGTACTTTGAAAATTAAACTGCCACTGGATTCACAGCCACAAAAGAAGACCTAGACCTGCATGCTTATCCTAAACAAGATGATTGCCTGCTAAAATAAAATATTTAAATAGAAACAAGGTTTTTCTAACATAACAGACAAGATGACCAGGATATAGTAGTCTGACACAACACATCATATTAAGAACAGAGAAAAGTACAACTTAAATGAGAAAAGACAATTGATTGTTGCCAACTCCAAGGTGAATCAGATACTAGAATTATTTGACAAGGATTTTAAGGCTGCTATCATAAAAATTCTATAACAATCATCTTCACTTGCAAAAAAAATTAAAAAATGGAAAATGTCAGCAAACAAATACAAGCTATAAGAAAGAACCAAATGGTAATATAGAAATAAAAATATAATCATAGAAACAAAACTTTTAATGGCTTAATATTAAAGTCTAGATAATAGATAAGACTCGGTAAACTTGAAAACAGACAATAGAATTCACCTGATCTGAACAGCACAGAGAAAATTGATTTTTAAAAATTTAGTAGTACCTCATGGACCTGAGTGATAATTTTTTAAAAATCCAAATTATTATCATTGGAGTTCCAGAAGGAAAAGAGAGAATTGGGCTAAAATAGTATTTGAATAAATAATAGCCAAACATTTCCCAAATCTTGCAAAACATACAAATCTATAGATTTAAGAAGCTGGGCAATACTAAACAGCATAAATCCAGAGAAATCCACACTGAGACATATCATAATTAAACTTGTGGACACTGAAGAAAGCAAAATATCTTGAAAACAGCCAGAGACATGATGCATTACCTATACAAGAACACTAATTTGAATGATGGTGAATTTCTGACCTGAAACCATGAAGATTTAAGAGAATATTTTTCAAGTGCTTAAGTAAAAGAACAATTAACTGAAAATTCTATATCCAATTAAACTATCCATCAGGAATAATAGGTAAATAAAAATATTCTCAACGGAAATCTAAATGAATTCATCACTAGCAGACCTACCCATAAAGATTGGCTAATGAAATTTCTTCCACAGAAAGAAGATTTAAAAAAGAAAAAATCTTGGAGCATTAGGAAAGAAGGAACAACAGAAAGAGCAAAAATATGGGTACAAGCAATAGACTATCTTAATCCTCTTGTTTTATAAACCATATATGAGAACTGAAAAAAATATATTGCCTAGATCAAAACTGTCAAATAGCCTCATGAATTATATAAGAATCCTTTACAGCATAGCTTTCTTTTTATTTTGAAATAATTTTTGATTTACAGAAGGGCTGCAAAGACAATACAGTAAGTTTCTGTATATGCTTCACTCAACTTTTCCTAAGGTTATCATTTTACGTAACAATGATACATGTATCAAAATATTTAATCAGTTTTCCCAATGAAGTCCTTTCCAGGATCCAATCTAATATATCACATTGCATTTACACGTCATGTCCCAGTAGGATATGGGGGAATGTCAGTGGGGCTCCAGGTACGCAGATAAGCAAGGAATGTTGGACCCCAGGGCAACATGTAATCTGGTAGAAGTTGGGATCTCAAAATGGTACTGCTGTGTTACAGCTACTTGGGTCTTAGATAGGGAATGTGGGACCCAGCATGAGCTCCCTCTTTGGTAGTGCTGTCTGAGGCTCCAGGCAGCTCCGTGTATTAGGCTCAGGACCTGCAAAGGTCTAGGGACTCTTTTTGGGTAGGACTACAGGAGTCCATGGTGGGAATGTGAACCACTGGAAATCTCTCATTTACCATTTCCCTCAACTGCATAGACCATATAGTGTAACTTCCTGACATTGCCATGGCATTTGTAAACTGTCATGGCACTAGTAGGAATGTCTTTTAGCATGCTAATGCATTATAATTAGCATATAATAAGCAGTGAGGATTACCAGATGTCACTTTCATAGCCATCTTGGTTTTCTTGGGTTTTAGCCAACCTGTTTACTGCATCCTTTTAACAGCAAGGTCTTTGTGACCTACACCTTGTGTCAACTTCCTGTCTCATCTTGCAACTTAGAATGCTTGACCTCAGGCCAGGCACAGTGACTCATGCCTCTAACCCCAACAATTTGGGAGGCTGCGGCAGGCAGATCACCTGAGGTCAGGAATTCGAGACCAATCTGGCCAAGATGGTGAAACCCCATCTCTACTAAAAGTACAAAAATTAGCCAGGGAGGGTGGTGGGGGCCTGTAATCTCAGCTACTCAAGAGGCTGAGGCAGGAGAATTACTTGAACCTGGAAGGTGGAGGTTGCAGTGAACCGAGATCACACCACTGCACTCCAGCCTGGTGACAGGAGAGAAAACAAAAACAAAGATTGCCTGATGTCATAAAATACAGCCCAGTAGGTCACAGCCTTATTTTCCTCAGTACTTATTCAAGATGGAGTCACTGTGGTTCAAATGCCTCTGACAAATGGAGGGAAGACACAGAAACTGGGCTGAAAGGGAGGAAGCTGGGAACCCTGCACAGAACTTCCATGCACAGAGATTGGCCCCTGATTCCAGGGAAATGGGTGAGTTAAACTGGCAAGAAGAAATTTGCTCTTCCCATAAAATCCTGACAGAATAAGGCCCCTTGACCACCATGGACACTTGAGTTGACAGGGAGAGATGCTTAGAGAAGGGGTTAGGGGTAGCACGCCAGAAGATGTGGAACCCAAAGGGTTTGGTGTAGGAGGGTCTATATTGGAGCAGGGCTATATTTAGAAGACCCCATAGTCTAGGCCTAAAACTTACTTAAACTGATAAACAGCTTCACAAAAGTCTCAGGATACAAAATCAATGTAGAAAAATTGCTGGCGTTTCTATAAACTAATGACCATCAAACAAAGAGCCAAATCAGGAATGCACTCCTATGCACAATTGCCACAAAAAGAATAAAATACCTAGGAGAGGAAGGGTAAAACAAGATGGCAGAATAGAAAACATCCCCCCA
>NW_016107324.1:1833175-1844917 GCF_001604975.1 Cebus imitator
ATTAAAAAATAATAGTAAAAAAAGTTCTGCATCATGGTCACTATCCCTCTTCTACATCTAGCATTGGTAGCCTGACGTGGAGAGTGTCTACACACTAAGGGAGGGAGAAGGCAGGAATTGTGATGCAATGGATTCAGTGTTGCCTGTTACAGCACAAAAGAAAAGTTGACCATACTTAGCTGCTGCCTGCCCAAGGAGGCAGCATTTAAACCAGCCCTGGCCAGAGGGGATTCCCCCATCCCAGAGTGGGAACTTGAGTGCCTGCAAACCTCATGACACAGGGCTACAGTGCTCTCTGTCTCCAGATAAACTTGAAACAGTCTAGGTGGGAAGGACCACAACTCATAGGTGAGTCCTAGTGCTGAATTAGGCCCAGAGACAGTGGGCTGGGTGAGGGTGGGGGCACATGACATACTGATGCCACAGCTGGGGCAGCCGACGGAGTACTAGCATAACCCCTCCCTTAACCCCAAGCTGCACAGCTCGTGGCTCCAGAAGAGACCCCTTCATTCCACTTGAGGAGAGAAGATGGAATAGTGGGGCAGAATTTACATTTAAGGTGCCAGCTCAGTCATAGCAGGATAGGGCACCAGTCGGAGTTGTGAGGTCCCTGTTCCATGTCCTAGCTCCCAGACAACATTTCTAAACATACCCTGGGCCAGAAGAGAAATTGCTGTTTAAAGGAAAGAACACACTCGGCAGCATTTATCACCTGCTAACTAAAGAGCCTTTTGGCCCTGAATAAAGAGAAGCAACACCCAGGTAATACCTTGAGGGCCTTGATTGAACCTCTGAGACACTGGCTTCAGGGGAGACTCAATATATAACCAGATGTGGTGGCTATGAGACAAAACTCTGTCTGCTTGAGAAAAGCAGAAGGAAAAGTAAAAAGGACTTTGTCTTGCACCTTAGGTACCAGCATGCCCACAAGGGGTAGCCAAGTGGGCTCTTAGGGTCTCTAATTCCAGTACTTGACTCTTGGATAGCATTTCTAAACCTACCCTGAGCCAGAAGAGAGCCCACTGTTCTGAAGGGTGAGTCCCAGGCCAGCAGTATTCACCACAAGATGACTTATGAGACCTTGACTGAACATTGTCGGTAGCCTTGCAGTACTCCTCACAACCTGGTATAGCAATGGCTGTGGGGTGAGGCTCTTCTGCTTTTGGAAAGAGGAAGGAAGAATAGGAAGGACTGCCTTGTGGTTTGAGTGCCAGCTCAGCCACAATCCAATAGAAAACAAGGTAGACTTCTAAGTTTTCTGATTCTAGTCTCTGACTCCTGGATGACCCTTCTGGACCTACCTGGGGTTTGGGGGACCTTGCCACCCTAAAGGGAAGGACACAGGCCTGGCTGGCTTTAACACCTGTTGATTGTAGAGTCCCAGGACTGGAGCAAACATAGGGAATAGCCAGGGAGTGATTATAGCAGGCTTTGGGTGAGACTCAGCACTGTGCTGACTTCAGGTTTGACCCAGTAAAGTCATAATAATGGTGGTGGCCTCAAGGGTGCTCGTATCACACCATCCCCAGCTTTAGATGTCTTAAAAAAGAGAGACTCTGTATGTTTTAGAGAAAGTAATGGAAGAGAACAAGGTTCTCTGTCTGGTAATCCAGAGAATTCTCTCATATCTTGTCAAAGACCACCAAGGTATTACCTCTATGAGTCTGTGAGAACCACAGTGCTGCTGAGCTTGGAGTGCCCCTAAAGCAGAAACAGCTTGGATCAGAAAACTCAAGTCTTTTCAAATATCTGGAAAGCTTCCCCAAGAAGGCCAGCTACAAATAAGCCCAGACAGTGAACACTACAATAAATACCTAACCCTTCAATGCCCAGACACTGAAAAACATCTACCAGCACCAACACCATCAAGGAAAACATGACCTCACCAAACGAACTAAATAAGGCACCAGGGACCAATCCAGGAGAAAAAGAGATATGATATGTGAGCTTACAGAGAGAGAATTCAGAATAGCTGTACTAAGGAAACTCAAAGAAATTCAAGATAACTCAGAGAAGGAATTGAGAATTCTATCAGATAAATTTAACAAACAGATTGAAATAATTAAAAAGAACCAAGCAGAAATTGTAGAGCTGAAAAATGCAATGGGCATACTGAAGAATGCATCAAAGTCTTTTAATAGCAGAATTGATCAAGTAGAAGAAAGAATTAGTAAGCTTGAAGACAGGCTATTTGAAAAAATGGAGTCAGAGAAAAAAAATTTTTAATAAACCATGTCTATAGGATTTAGAAAATAGCCTCAAAAGGGCAAATGTAAGAGTTACTGGCCTTAAAGAGAAGGTAGAAAAAAAGATAGGGGTAATAAGTTTAATCAAAGGGATAATAACAGAGAACTATCTAAACCTAAAAACAATATTAATATCCAAGTACAAGAAGGTTATAGAACATCAAGCAGATTTAACATAAAGGAGACTACCTCAGTCATTGAATATTAAAACTCCCAAAGGATAAGGATAAAGAAAGAATCCTTTCCTCAGCAAGATAAAAGAAACAAATAACATAAAATGGAACTGCAATGCATCTGGAAGCAGACTTTTCAACCTTATAGGCCAGGAGAGAGTGGTATGAAATATTTAAAGTGTTGAAGGAAAAATACTTTTACGCTAGACCAGTATATTTAGTTAAACTATTCTTTAAACATAAAGAACAAATACTTTCCCAGACCAAAAAAAAAAGCACCTGAGGGATTTCAGTAATACCAGACCTGTATTACAAGAAATGCTATAGGAAATACTTCAACAAAAAAGAAAAGGACATTAATGAGCTATATAAATAATCATAATCATCTGAAAGTACAAAACCCACTGGTAATAGTATGTACACAGAAAAACACAATATATAACACTGTAACTATGGTGTTTAAACTACTTCTATCCAAAGTAGAAAGACTAAACAATGAATCAATCAAAAATAATAACTATGGCTTTTCCAGACATATTTGATATAGTTTGGCTGTGTCCCTATCTAAATCTCATCTGAATTGTAGCTCCCATAATTACTATGTGTTGTGGGAGGGACCCAGTAAAAGATGATTGGATCATGATGGCAGTTTCTTCCATACTGTTCTCATGGCAGTAAATAAGTCTCACGAGAACTGATGATTTTATAAGTGGAGACCCCCTTTTACTTGACTCTCATTTTCTCTCTTGTCTATTGCTGTAAGATGTGTCTTTCATCTTCTGCCATGATTGTGAGCCCTCCCCAGCCTCATGAAACTGTGAGTCAATTAAACCTCTTTTTCTTTATAAATTACCAAGTGTCAGGTATGTCTTTATTAGCAGCATGAGAACTGACTAATATAATAAGATATAAATAGAAACAAAAAAAGTTAAAAAGTGGGGGGACAAGGTTAATGCATAGAATTTTTATTAGTTTTCTTTTTGCTTGTTTCTTTAAAGCAAATTGTGTTAAGTTGTTATCAGGTTAAAATAATGGGTTATAAGAAACTATTTGCAAGTTCATGGTAACCTAAAACTAAAAAACATACATGAACATACAAAAAATAAACAGCAAGAACATAAACCATGTCATTAGAGATAGTCACCATTACTAGAGGAAAATGGAAAAGAAAGTAACAAGGAAGAGAGGACCACAAAACAACCAGAAAACAAATAAAATGTCATGAGTAAGTCTTTACTCATCAATAATAACATTGACTGTAAATGGACTAAACTTTGTAATCAAAAGATATAGACTGGCTGAATGGATTAAAAAAAAAACAACACCTATTGACGTGCTTTTCTGTTGCCTAGAAGAAACACAGTTTACCTGTTAAAACACTCATAGACTGACAATAAAGGGATGGAAAAAGATATTCAATGACAATGAAAAGAAAAGCTGAAGTCATTATTCTTATATCAGACAAAATAAATTTCAAGACAAAAACTATAAGAAGAGACAAAGAATGTCACTATATAATGACAAAGGTATTAATGCAACAAGAGGATATAACAATTATAAATATATATGCACCCAACAATGGAGCACCCAGATAAATGGAGAAAATATTATTAGAGCTAAAGAGAGAGACAGACTCCAATACAATAATAGCTGGAGACTTGAGCACCCTACTTTCATTATTGGACAGATCTTTCTGACAGAAAATCAACAAAGAAACATCAAACTTAATCTGCACTACAGACCAAATGGATCTAACTGATATTTACAGATCATTTAATCCAAGGGCCTCAGAATAAATATTATTTTCCTCAGCACAGGGATTATTCTCAAGTATGTACCATATGTTAGGTGACAAAACAAGTCTTAAAGTTTTCAAAAAAATAAAATAATATCAAACATCTTTTCTGACCACAATTGAATAAATTAGAAATTAAAAAAAGAATAATTTTGGAAACTATACAAACTTTTAGGGAAATTAAACAATATGTTTGTGAATGACCAGTGGGTCAATGAAGAAGTTAAGAAAATTTAAAAAAAATTTTTAAACAAATGAAAATGGAAAACATACCAAAACCTATGAGATACAGCAAAAATGTAGTACTCAAAGGAAAATTTATAGCTATAAGTGCCTACATCAAAGAAGAGAAAAAACTTCAAATAAAAAATTTAATAGTGCACCTTAAAGAACTAGAAAAATAAAACCAAACCAAACGCAAAATTAGTAGAAGAAAAGAAATAATAAAGAATGGAACATAGACAAACAAAATTGAAATGTAAAAAGCAATACAAAAGATTGATGAAACAAAAAGTTGGCTTTTTGAAAAGTTAAAATTGACAAACCTTTAGCCAAACTAAGAAAAAAAGAGAAGGTCCAAATAAATAAAATAAGAAGTGAAAAAGGAGACATTACAACTGATACTGCAGAAATTCAAAGGATAATTAGTGGCTACTATGAGTAACTAACTATATGCAATAAATTGGAACATCTATAAGAAATGGACAAATTCCTAGATACATACATCCTACCAAGACAGAACCAGGAAGAAATCCAAAATCTAAACAGACCAATAACAAGTAATGAAATCAAAATTATAATAAAAGGTCTCTTAGTAAAGAAAAGTCTGAAACCTAATGGCTTTGCTGCTAAATTCTACCAAGTATTTAAAGAAGAACTAATATGAATTCTACTCAAACTATTCCAAAAAATAGAGGAAAAACGAACACCTCCAAACTTTTTCTATGAGGCCAGTATCACCCTGACACCAAACCCAGACAAAGACACATTAAAAAAAAATTACAGGCCAATATCTCTGATGACTATTGATACAAAAATCCTTGACAAAATACTAGCAAACCAAATTCAACAATACATTAAAAAGATCATTCACCATAACCAAGTAGGATTTATTGCTGGGATGCATGGATGATCCAAAATATACAAATCAATCAACATGATAAACCATATCAACAGAGTGGTTAATAAAAACCATGTGGCCATTTCAATTGATGCTGAGAAAGCCTTTGATAAAATTCAATATTCTTTCATGATAAAATAAAAATCAAAAAACGAGTATAGAAAGAACATACCTCAACAAAATGAAAGCCATATATGACAGAACCACAGCTAGTATCATGCTAAATGGTGGAAAATCGAAGGCCTTTTCTCTAAGATCTGGAACATGACAAGGATGCCCGATATCACCACTGTTATTCAGCATAGTACTGGAAGCCCTAGCTAGAGCAATCAAACAAGAGAAAGATAAAAGGGGATCCAAATTATAGAGGAAGAAGTCAAATTATCTTTGTTTGCTGATAATGTAATCTTACATTTGGAAAAACCTAAAGACTCCACAAGAAAACTATTAGAACAGATAAACAAATTCAGTAAAGTTACAGGATACAAAATCAACATACAAAAATCAGTAGCATTTCTATATGACAACAATGAACAATGTGAGAAAGAAATAAAAAAGTAATCCCATTAGAATAACACACATAAAATTAAATATCTAGGAATAAACAAAAGAAGTGTAAAACCTCCATAATGAAAACTATAAAACGCTTATGAAGGAAATTGAAGAGACCAAAAAGTGGAAAATATTTCATTCTCATGGATTGAAAAAATCAATATTGTTAAAATATCCATACTACCCAAAGCAATCCAAAGCAATTTGATATTCTACATAATCTTTATCAAAACACCAATAATATTTTTCACAGAAATAAAACAAAATACTGAAATTTATACAGAACCCCAAAAGACTCAGAATAACAAAAACTATCCTCAGCAAAAAGAACAAAACTGGAGGAATCAGATTACCTGACTTCAAATTATACTACAGAGCTATAGTAACCCAAACAGCATGGCACTGGCATAGAGAACCCAGAAACAAATACACATACCTACAACAAACTCATTTTCAATGAAAGTGCCAAGAACATGCATTGTGGAAGACAGTCTCTTCAACGAATTGTGCTGGGAAACCTGGATATTCATATGCAGAATAATGAAACTAGACCCCTATCTCTCACCATATATATATTTAAAAAAATCATGAACTGGAAGCCATTACTCTAAGTGAAGTACCTCAAGAATGGAACATCAAAAATTGAATGTTCTCACTTATAAGTGGGAGCTAAGCTATGAGGATGTAAAGACATAAGAATAAAATAATGGACTTTGGGGCTTGGGGGAATGGTGGCAGGGGTGAGGGATAAACAACTACATATTGGGTACAGTATACATTGCTTGGGCGACAGGTGAACAAAAAATCTCAGAAATCACCACTAAAGAACTTATCCCTGTAACCAAAACTATATGTACCGCAAAAACTATTGAAATAATTTAAGGAAAAGAAATAATAATGGATTAAACATTTAAATCTAAGACCTCAACTTATGAAGTTACTACAAGAAAACATTAGGGAAAATCTTTAGAACATTGATCTGGGCAAACATTTCTTGAACAATACCCCACAAGTACAGGCAACCAAAGCAAAAATGGAAAAATTGGGTCATATCAAGTTAAAAACTTCACATAGCAAAAGATACCATCAATGAAATAAAGAGACAACTCACAGACTAAGAGAAAATATTTGCAAACTACCCATCTGATAAGGGATTAATAACCAGAATATATAAGGAGCTCACATAACTCTATAGGACAAAATCTAATAATCTGATCAAAAAATGGGCAAAAGGTTTGAATAAGCATTTCTCAAAAGAAGGCTCACTAATAGCAAACAGGCATATGAAAAGGTGTTCAACATCATTGATCAACAGAGAAATGAAAATCGAAACTACAATAAGATATCATCTCACCTCAGTTAACATGGCTTATCTCAAAGACCTAAACACAGAACTACTATTTGAGCCAGCAATCCTGTTACTGGGTACATACCCAAAGGAATATAAATTGTTATATCATAAAAATACATGTACATGTGCTTATTGCGGCACTGTTTACAACAGCAAAGGCATGGAGTCAACCTAGATGCCCAACAACAATAGACCAGATAAAGAAATTGTGGTACATATACACCATAGAATACTATGCAGCTATAAAAAAGAATAAGATTGTATCCTTTGCAGGAACATGGATGGAGCAGTAGGCCATTATCCTTAGCAAACTAATGCAGGTATAGAAAACCAGACACTGCATATTCTCACTTATAAGCGGGAGCTACATAACGAGAACACACAAACGTGTACAGTTGAACAACAGATATGGGGGCCAGAGGATGGAGGGTGGAATAAGGGAGAGAATCAGATGAAATAAGTCATGGATACTAGGCTTAATATCTGAGTGACAAAATAATCTGTAAAACAAACCCCCATGACATGAGTTTAGCAATTTTATTAGGCCATTCTCACACTACTATAAAGAGCTACCTGAGACTGGCTAAATCATAAATAAAAGAGGTTTAATTGACTCATAGTTTTGAGGGCTATACAGGAGGCATGGCTGGGGAGGCCTCAAGAAACTTACAGTTATGGCAGAAGAGGAAGAGAAAGCCCACACAACTTGCATGGTGGGAGCAGAAGGAAGAAAGAGAGAAGTGGGGAGTGCTAGACACTTTCAAACAACCAGATCTCATGAGAACTTTATCACAAGAACAGCCAGGGGGGAGTCTGCTCCCATGATTCAATCACTTCCCATCAGGACCTTCCTTCAACACAAGGAGATTACAATTTGACATGAGATCTTGGTGGGGACTGACAGGCAAATCATATTACCAAAATAACAAACTTGCATATGCACCCCTTAAATTAAAGTAAAAGTTAAAAAATATATAGGCTTGAATGGGTTTGTACAACCATATGTAAGGAGTTTAGAAATTCTGAGCCTGGTTTATTCATGAGTGAAATTTTAAAAACAGGCTTGTTTATTTCAAAGGTCCTTTCCAACTCTAAAATTATTTGATGCTACAAAAAATAATTTCAAATATTCACATTCAGCTTAAGACAGAGAATAGTACTAAGAAAAGAATCTGTGCCATGTTCCCTCAAAGACTGCATTTCTTTCCCTTCCTCAAAGAGGTATCCATAATTCTAATGTTTTCATGAATCAATGCATCCATTTCCAAGAAAAATGTTGTTTACTTTTGTGTTTTGAGCCTTCAAAAATTATATCATGTTATGTAAAATTTCTGAGTTAGTTTTTTACTTATGCTTATTAAATTATACATTTGGATATGTACTAATGCTGGGATTTTAACATCTGTATTCACGAATGAGGTAGCTCCATGTTTTTCTACACTGTTTCTTGTCTGGTTTGGATACTAAAGTGTATATTGTTTATACTCAGCCCTGCTATCTGTAGGTTCCATATACATGGATTCAAGCAACTACAAATAAAAAATATTTTTTAAAAAACTAAAATTACATCTGTACTGACCATTAAAAGAAGATAAATAGACTTTCTGAGTGGATTTTTTTTAATGACCCAACTATTTGCTGCCTACAACAAACTCATCTCACTTGTAAAGACCTACATAGACCAAAAGGAAAGGAATGAGACAAGATATTCCATACAAATGGAAACAAAAGGTGAGTAAGAGTAGGTATACTTATATCACATAAAACAGAATTTAAGTCAAAAACAGTTAAATAAGACAAAGAAGGTAAATATATAAGAATAAGGAATCAGTTTAGCAGAAAGATATAACAATTCTCAGTGTATATGTACTCAACACTGAAGCACTTAAATATATAAATATTATTAGACCAATAAGGAAAGATAGACTCCAACAAAATAGTTGGGCAACTTAACACCCCAGTTCAGCATTAAATAGACCATCTACACAGAAAATCAACACAGAAACATTACATTTAAACTGCACTTTACACCACCAAACAAATCTAACAGAAATTTACAAAACATTTTATCCAACAACAAAATACACATTCTTGTCCTCAGGAAATAGATCATTCTCCAAGATAGAGCACATGTTTAGACACAAAACCAGTCTCAACAATTTTTTTAGTTGAAATATATCAACCACCTTCTTAGATCACAAAGGAATGAAACTAGACATCAATACAAAAGAAACTTTGGAAAGCATACCAATACATAGAAATTAAACAATATGCTCCTTAACAATCACTGGGTCAATGAAGAGATTAAGAAGAAATCAAAAAACTTGAAACACATTAAAATTGTAATAACAAATAAAAATCTATCCAATCAGCAAAAGCAGTGCTAACAGAAAAGTTTATAACAATAAATGTCTACATCGAAAACTAAAAACATTTCCAGTAACCAGTCTAACAGTGTGGCTCAATAAACTAGAAAAGCAAAGACAAATCAAACCTAAAATTAGAAGGAAAGGAATAATAAAGATCAGAGGAGAACTAAAAATACATACTTCCAAAAATTACAAGGAATCAATAAAATGAAAAGTTAGTTTTGAAAAGATAAACAAATTCAATATATCACTAGCTAGACTAATTAAAAAAAAAAACAGGAGAAAACCTAAATAAAATCAGGAATGAAAAAGAGACATTACAACTGATACCACAGAAATACAAAAGATCATTAGAGACTATTATAAACAACAATATGCCGTGAAAACTAGAACCTAGATGAAATGGATAAATTTTTGGACACATTCAATGTACCAATGCTGAATCAGGAAGAAATAGAAAACCCAAACAAATCAATATTGAGTAGCAAAACTGAATCAACTATAAAAATCTCTGAAAATGGTACATCCCAGAGGACTACTTTGTTTCACTGTTGAATTCTACAAAAGTTATAAAAAAAAACTATACCAATTATCCTCAAATTATTCTAAAAAATTGAAGAGGAGGGAATTCTCTCTAGCTCATCCTATAAGGCCAGTATTACCCTAATACCAAAGTGAGACAAGTACACAAGGAAAAAAAGAAAACTACAGGTTAATATCCCTTATAAACATGAACACAAAAATCCTTGACAAAATACTAGCACACCATAACTGAGAGCACATCAAAAAGCTGACACATCATAATCAAGTGGGTTTTATTCCAGGAATACAAGGATAGTTCAATATATGCAAATTGATCAATGATACCTCACATCAACTGAATGAAGAACAAAAATTATATCATTATCGCAACTGATCAGAAAAAGCGTTTAACAAAATTTAACCATTATAATGAAAACCCAACAAACAAAACACAGAAGAAATGTACCTCAACATAATAAAGGCCATATATGACAAAACCCACAGCAAATATCATACTGAGTGAGGAAAAGCAGAAAGCCTTTCCTCTATGAACTGGAATGAGACAAGGATGCCCACTTTCATCACTCATATTCAACATAGTGCTGTACATCCTTGCCAGAGAAGCCAGGCAAAGAAAGAATTAAAGGCATCTGAAATAGAAAAGATGAACTCAAGTTAGCCTTATATGCAGATACTGTGATCTTATTTTTATAAAAACCTAAAGACTCCACCAAAAAAATGCTTAGATCAATAAACAAATTTAGTAAAGTTGCAGCATACAAAAATCAGTAGTATTTTCATACAACAATGACAAACTAGGTGAAAAAGAAATTAAGAAGGCAACCTCAGTTATAATAAGAACAATGAAAACAATAGGAATAAAGTTATTCAAGTAGGTGAAAGACTTCTACAAGGAAAACCATAACGCACTAATAAAAAAAAAAAAATTCAAGATGACACAAACAAATTGACGGATATCCCATACTCACGGATTGGAAGAATTCATATTGTTAAAATGATCATACTACCCAAAGCAATCTACAGATTCAATTCCTATCAAAATACCAATGACATTTTTCACAGAAATGGGAAAAACAATCCTCAAATTTTAATAGAACCAATAAAAGAGCCTCAATAGCCAAAGCAATGTGGAACAAAAAGAACAAAGCTGGGGGTATCACATTACCTGCCTTCAAATTATATTACAAGCTTATAGTAACCAAAACAGCATAGCATTAATATAAAATAAGACACATTCTAAGGAAACAGAATATGGAACCTAGAAATTAATCCACATATTTGCAGCCAACTGATTTTTGACAAAGCCACCAAGTACATACGTTGGGGAGAGGCCATAAACTTCAATAAACTGTTCTTATCCAAATGCATAAGAATCAAACTGAATCCCTATCTCTCATCATATGCAAACATCATCTCAAAATGGACTAAAGTCTTAAACATAATACCCCAAATTACAAAACTACTAGAAAAAAATCATAGGAGAAATACTCCAAGACTTTGATCTAGGCAAAGATTTTATGCCTCAAAGGTCTCACTATGAGCACAGGCAACAAAACAAAAAAAATAGACAAATAAGGCTATATTAAACTAAAA
>NW_016107324.1:1844963-1846487 GCF_001604975.1 Cebus imitator
AAAAAAAAAAAAAAAAAAAAAAAAAAAAAAAAAAGAACAGAGTGAAAAGACAACTTGCAGAGTAGGAGAAAATATTTTTAAACTATTCAACCAATAAAGGACTAATATACGGAGTATACAAGGAACTTAAACAACTCAACTGAAAAAAATTCCATTAATAACTAGGCAAAGGATCTGGTTAGACATTTCTCAAAGGAAGACATACAACTAACTGGCCAACAGGCATATGAAAAATGCTCCACATCACTAATCATCAGGGAACTGCAGATCAAAATCACAGTAAGATATCATCTTTCCTCAGTTAGAATGGCTATTACCAAAAAGACAAAAAGTAACAGTCCTGGAAAGGGATGTGGAGAAAGGGGAACTCTTAGACACTGTTGATAGGAATGTAAATTAGTATAGCCAGTATAGAAAACAGTGTGAAGATTTCTCAAAAAATTAAAAACAGAATTATCATATGATCCATCATCCCTCACTAATATTCTTTTATTTGATATTTGTCCAAAGAAAAGAAAATAGGTATATTAAAGGGATACCTGTATCCCCATTTATTGTAGCACTGTTCACAATAGCAAAGATATGGAATCAACCTGTGTCCACCAACAGGTAAAAGGATAAAGAAAATGTGGTATGCGTACACAACTGTGTACTAATGAGCCATAAAACATAATGAAACATAATGAGATACTGTCATTTGCAAACACATGGATGGAGCTAGAGGTCACTGTGAAATAAGTGGGGCACAGAAAGATAAATATCGTCTCATAAAGGCAGAGAGTAGAATGATAGTACTAGAGGCTGGAAAATGTGTGGATGGGGTTGAGGGAAGGGCATGATGAAAGGTTGGTTAATGGGTACAAACAGACTGTTGGAAGGAATAAGTTCTAACATTTGACAGCAGAGTACAGTGACTATAGTTAACAATGATGTATTGCATATTTCAAAATCACTAAAAGAGAGGGCTTAAAATGTTCCCAACACATAAAAATGATAAATGCTCAAAGTAATGGTTATCCTAAATACCCTGACTTGATCATGAAACATTCTATGCATGTAACAAAGCATCACACAAACCCCATAAATATACACAAATATTATATATCAATTTTCTTTGTACAGCAGGATTCACAATCAGAAAGAAGTTTGATGTCTCTTCAAGTATCTTGATTGAAAAACGAAATTCCTAATGGTAAGGATTTTGATGACCTTTTTGACTTTTGCAGAAAATGAGCTGTGAAAGTGATTTTGCAGAAAAATGAGCCAGGAAAATCTTATGATCAATCAAGGTGTCACATTAAAGAGTATTCTTATTTGTTGCATTATATAAAATTATGACACCAAAATATTACATCTTTGCAGTTTGTATGTTTATGCTTTTACTCGTTACCCCTTTTATGTTATAAAATTTAAAAAATATAGGCCGGGCGCGGTGGCTCAAGCCTGTAATCCCAGCACTTTGGGAGGCCGAGGCGGGTGGATCATGAGGTCAAGAGATCGAGACCATCCTGGTCAACACGGTGA
>NW_016107324.1:1847414-1849073 GCF_001604975.1 Cebus imitator
AAAAAAAAAAAAAAAAAAATATTTTAATAAAATGTAAAAAGATGACTTTAACATGGTAACTATAATTGTTTTAAATTCCTCATCTGATTGTTCAAACCTCTATGTAATGTCTTCGTCTGGCTCTGTTGACTCTTTTATCAATTTAGGCTACTTTTTGCCTTATTGTATGTTTCATAAAGTTTTTGTTGACAGTTGGACATATACAAGGTGACAGATTTTGATATACATATTTTTATGGACTAAATATGTCCCCCCCAAAATTCGTATGCTGAAACTCTAACCTCCAATGTGAAGGTACCAGGAGGTGGAGCTTTGGGATGTAAGTTAAGTTGAGAGGAAGGCATGTGAGTAGAATACTCATGATGAGATTAGTGTCCTTAGAAGATACCATGTATCTCTCTCCCTCTCTCTCTCCTCTCTACTCCCCCTACCCACCCTGTGATGATACAGGAAGCAGATAGCCATCTACAAGCCAGAAAGACCCTCAGTGAGAATTCAACCATGCTGCCACCCTGATCCCAGACTTCCAGCCTCCAGAACTCTGTTTAAGCCACCTAGTCTATGGTATTTTGTATTAGTAGCCTGATCTGACTAAGGCAAAAATTGTTTATTCTTAGAGAAGAACGCAACTTTCCTTCTGCTAGGCCTGTAGTGTAGAGGTTCATAAATCAGGAGTAAGGCTGGGTTTAAAAAGTACTTCCGGGTTGGTTTTGGGTCTCCCCACTTGGCTTAATTTTTTCCTTTATGCAATAGAGAATCTGTCTCTTAAAGTTCTCCCAGCTGTATTCGGCTCTTAATTTTATTTGACACTCAATAGTATGATGGAGGCAGGGGAGTTGGGGAAGGAGGCGTTCTCTGATGTCCTTATCATGCCTCAGCTTTAGACAAGCATTGAGAACCTCAGTCTTAGGGCTGTAACATTCACAGACATCCCTGCTCCTTCTCCAGAAGCAATACTAGGACAAGCACATCTTCTCACCCTTTCCCCAGGGTGCTCAGTCTACAGCTTTGTTCACTTCTTCCTCCACAGTAAGGCTTTTCTTCCTTTGAGATTATATAGAAGATAAGTCTGGCCGTATTACTGCTGTGGCTTCTAAGTCCCCTGCTCCAGCCAGTGTCACAGGGCAAGTTTCCTTAGGCTTCTTTCTCATCTTCCCCATGAATGCCTGATTGAGTTCCCACAGGAATATCCTGCCAGAGGATGTGAGCCCCTACATACCCAGCCCCCAGAGACTTCACAGTTTTACTCAGGTTTTAGTAGTTAATTAAAAATTTCTAGCTTATCTTCTTACCGGATTATACGAAGTTGGCAACTTCTTTGTAGACACTTACCTCTTCCCAGATTTCAGGGTAGGTTTTGCCCTGCAATCTTAGTTCTCTCATAGGTTCAAGAAAAGTGATTAATTTCTAGCCTGACAGCTTTTTTTTTTTTTTCTTGTGTTTTGGTTGGAGGGATGGTAGTTCCAGCTCTCATAATCTCCAAATTGAAATCAGAAATCTTTTTTATACAAAGAGGCCATTTGACCCATCCTTCATCATACTTTTCATAAAGGAGTGAACAAATCTAAGTTAAAGGGGTTGAAGGGCATACAGTTCTTTTTTTTTTTTTTTTTTTGAGACGGGGTCTCCCTCTGTCACCCAGGCTGGAGTGCAGTAGCA
>NW_016107324.1:1849092-1870481 GCF_001604975.1 Cebus imitator
TTTTTTTTTTTTTTTTGAGACAGAATCTCACTCTGTCACCCAGGCTGGAGTGCAGTAGCATGATCTTGGCACTCATGGCAGCCTCCACCTCCTGAGTTCGATCGACTCTCCTGCCTCAGCCTCCCAAGTAGCTGGTACCACAGGTGCATGCCACCCATGCCCAGCTAATTTTGTATTTTTGGTAGAGATGGAGTTTCACCATGTTGGTCAGGCTGGTCTCATACTTCTGACCTCAGGTGATCTGCCCACCTCGGCCTCCCAAAGTGCTGGGATCACAGGCATGAGCCACCCACCCAGCCTAAAATTCTTAAAAAATAAAAATAAATAAATAAATTAAAAAAAACTGGTTTCCAGTTTTTTCTGCATTATTAAACAGAAGTGTGACTTCAAGCAAGGAAAATGGACTGATAAAAATTGTTGCACACAACCACCCCAAAAGGACCAAATGATAGGACTATGTGAAAGTTACCTGAAAAGGAAAAAAGTTGTAGAATAAATGTAGATATCTTAGTCTTACATTTTATCCCTTAGTCTAAGGTTGTATGATTACAAATAAAATAGGTGTTGTATACCTGACAAAATAAATATTCAAATCAATTCAATAACATTTAATGGCACATACTATATGCCAAACACTGTCCTAGTCATGTCTGCATCTGAGAAATGAATAGGACACATTCTGTGCCCTCAACCACTTTTAAGTTTATCAGAGGAGACAAGGATGTGTTTAATTTGATTTTATCAATTTAATTATAAATATCTGAAACAAACATATTGTCTACTTCATTTTAAGAAGAAAACTAAGTAATAAAATATATACAAATGGCAATACATTTTATACAATTATACTATTCCACATCAGGATTCTTTTATGAACTAGAATATGACAAGTGGTTTTCTATAAAAATATCAGCATGAGGCTGGGCGTGGTGGCTCAGGCCTGTAATCCCAGCACTTTGGGAGGCCACGGTGGGTGGATCATGAGGTCAAGAGATGGAGACCATCCTGGCCAACATGGTGAAACCCTGTCTCTACTAAATATACAAAAATTAGCTGGGCATAGTGGCGTGCACCTGTAGTCCCAGCTACTTGGGAGGCTGAGGCAGGAGAATTGCTTGAACCCAGGAGGCGGAGGTTGCAGTGAGCTGAGATCGCACCACTGCACTCCAGCTTGGCACCTGGCAATGCTGGCAATGGAGTGAGACTCTGTCTCAAAAAAAAAAAAATCAGCATGATTAAAACTTAAAGAAATAAAAAATTCTCATAAAAAATCAGCTCTTTAAATAATTAATTTGTATTCAGATATTGCAGTAGCATGCTTTAAAGAGTTAAAACTTGTCCTTGGAAGGAAGATTAAAAGCATTATGTTAATAATGCTTTATTGTTAAACATAAACAATATTTTAATGTATTATTTAGGTAGCTCTTTAAATGATTTACTTTTTCCTTCTGCAGATCATTTATTATTGAGGGATTCCTGAAGCTGAATAGTTAGATGCAAAAACATGTGTTCAAAGTTGAGACAGATATGGCAAATGGCCACATTCTTAAGATCATGTAATTGAGTGAAATAGGGAATTCAATACCTCAGCAGATGACAAGTCCAAGGATGACGCCTGTTTTAGCAAAAGCTAAATTGGAACACATGAAACCAACTGATTTTGAGTTTTCATGTGAATCATTTTGGAGCACAAGGATTAATGAATGCATGAGAATGTGTCCTTGGATTAGAATGCATTCCTACAGAATGAGAATAAGAAATATGAGAAATATTAAAAAGAAAACAAATACAGCATTGTTAATTTCTTATTATGTGACTAAAAAACTTGAAGCAAAGAACACGTGTGACTTTCAGTGGTGGGTTACTTTCCCACAATGCACCTGCATGTGAACTACAACTGTAAACAGTATATGATTCTGTTCAGTCCAAAATATTCAAAAGCCACCATTAAACTTGGCTCAGTCCTCTTTATACATCCCTAGGATTATCTTCTGGAACTAACAAGATTAAAATTTAAATCTGTTTATGCTTTGAGCTAAACAAAATTATCTAAAAAGAGATATGTAAATAAAATTATGAGCCGCATGATTTCAAAGCATTTTGGGTAGTTAAAGAGCATTTGAGGTTAACCTCAATGTGTAATTTAATACTCGGTATATGGAAAAACTCTATTTTCAGCTTATGTGAATTATTTTATCAAACATAATAGATGAAGAAGTAAATGGCTAAAATAAATAATTCAGACAGTGCTCTCCTTATAACAAAGACAATAAAAAGTTTGTGAGTATTGCAAACTTTTCCATGGTTCAGGGTCAATCTGAACAAGGGTACCAGCTGTTCTATGAGATAATGTCTTGGATAAAGTCACTCTTCAATGAAAATTTTCACACTTTGTTATAATAATACATCACTACTGCAAAGAGAAAATAAAAAATAAAAAGATGGTGACAAATATCTGAAATAGTCCAGAAACAAATTCTTTTCTATGATCAAATTCATATTATAAGTCAGGAAAGAAATTATTAACATTTTGCCAAACCCCACCCTTTTGTAACAATTTAGAAATTAAAGATAGTACTAATACAATGACAGCATGTATTTAAAGTGCAAAAGCAGTTCCTCTACTATGATCGCACCTTCCACTTTAAGGAGAAATAAAATTGAACAACTACTTTTAACTTTCATATCCACTTGAAAAAGTTAGGGAGATCAATGCAATGCATAAGTTGATACTGGAAATTGTTTTTGTTCCTTCTTTTAGAAGTGTCATGCCTTCATCTTACAAACGCTTATCAACTGGTAATGAGGGAAGAGGGAGAATATACTTGTCTATAATAGAAACACAGGCAGAAAGGTTGATAAACATATTCTGACTACAGCTGCCATTGCAGTGGTAATGAGATTTAAGGAATATATATTTAATTGTGTAGCCAAAACATATTTGCCAATTGAAAAAGTCAGGTATGCAAATGGTTATTTTGTTCATGGACTTCAGTAAGTTTTTATTTTTATATTGCAGATTTTCTTTTTAGATGGCACAAAAATATGCAATAGTTTGCTAAACTTACCAAATCATAATCATTGTGGGAAATTGGGTAGCACTGTCGAAGATTTGCTAACAGTAAATCATGTTCTTTTGTCCAACTGTGCCTTCACAATGACTTGAATTATGCTGGGATTTTGTTCTATACAATTTGAAATCAAACATGAGAATATTGATTTCTTGCAACTATGACATCTCATACCACAATATGATACGCATGGCTGCTACAGAGTAATAGCCGAGAAGCATTTTTTTTAAGTGGAGAGCAGTTAGTGTTCTTTTTCAGGGCAGATGTTTTCCAGATTTGCTATTGTCACTCATTAAGAAAGCAAGAAGGCTGTGAGTTATGATGGTGTGAGGTACGATGTTAGATTATTGTATATGCCATCTCATCCATAAAACACCACAAATTTTCTCCGCTAATTCTTCCCTTCACTTGCTTTATTTGGTTCAATATGACTGTTTTTCCATTAGTTTATAACTACTTATGTCTGTGTGATAAAATGTACCCAAACAGAGAAAATAAATGGGAACTTAGAAAGTTGATAAAGTGGAAGTGAAGGAAGTATTTTAGTTAATAGGACTTGTTATATGTTCAAAAATTGTGTTGCTTTAAAGTAATTATGAAGGGAAATTATTATCTGTATTATGTGAGACTTAGTACATATACTTGAATTTGGGGAGCAATGTGCATATTTGGAAGGGATTTAAAGCACTGTACAATTATTATTCCATGAACACTTCCACATAAGAGATGAAAAGGTCTTACTATATCTGTAAATCACTGGAGTAAACACAGTTTAGATGGCTTGATGGGGACTGTGAAGCATTTCATGAGGTAAAACCCAATGTGTTTTGTTTTCCTTCCTAGAAATTTAGTCTGATCCACGCATTATCAGTAATACTATGTGGATATATCAGTAGGCAAATGAATGTTATTTCCCATCTATTATATGCCTTCTTAAAGATATATTCTTACCTAAATTAAAATTACATTTTGAAGTAAGAAAGATGAGATATATAATACCTTGTTTAATCTATTTGGATCTAACTGGTGCTACCATCAATTTTTAAAATAATGATCCATCATCCTTATTTCTCTTGTTTCATCTAAATACTTGAGTTGAAGCATCTTTAAAAGTATAGGAAGTGAGATTTCAATAGCTACAATGAAAATTTCTATCTCTTTTCTTTGAATTTATGAACCCATAGAGGTCATTAGTGGTGAGAAGGGTTTCAGTTTTCCCACAGCAGTGGGGCATATCTGTGCAGGGCTCCCAGCTGGCTGGCTGCTCAAGGCACAATTTGGAAACTCACATTCCAGATTGCCTCAATATTGCAACATGAGATGACTTAAAGAAGTAGAAACACAAATATCTTAAGAGACAATCAAAGAGAATAAAAGGATGACTATTTTGCAAAACTTTAAGTGGGAACATTTAAAAGGTACTAAGTTTTTCAAACAACTGAAAAATGATGACAAGACCTATATACTAATCATGATACTTTTCAGCAATTTTATGTAAAACACTGAAAAAAACATTAAGCCTTACACTACAGAAAACTCATAATTTATTAACACTTCCTGAACATAGCTTTCAGCAGTAACACTTAGGAATTCATATGCCAAATGCAAACCCACAGACTTGGCTGTGGATATAGCAATAATGGTTTCCAGAGCCTTGTAATTCCAAGTATGATTATTATGCATGTCTCTTCTTTTTTCCCATTATGCTAGAAACATAAAATTTATTTCCATCCCTAACAGCCAGCATGTACTGCCAATTTATTATGATTAGAATGACATAGAGGGAGGAGGTGGGTTGTGGCTTAAGAGGAAAGAACTTCACAAATGTAGAACAACCTCTTTGAACAGACGTCAATACCAACAGAATTCTGAGGCTGACTAAGGATTCCAGATGTCATTGATGAGATTTCAACACAGATGCATTGCTGAGCACTCAACTGGATCTTCTCACTCTTCAGTGAGAGCCCATGGATGAACTGTACTCAGTTCTGATGTGCCTAGCCTATGGCAAGAGAAACAGTGAACTGCAAATCCCCATGCTGAAAGAAAACAGTAGTCTTGCAGAAAGATGCTAAATTTATTAACTTTTGATAACACAATTCCCCTACAAAACAAATGACTCTATCCCCAGGCAGATTCATACTATCTACAACAGTCTGAAAATTATTAACAGCAATAATGTTATCTCTGGAACCAAGAAGAGGCAGCTAGAGTTCATTAATAGCTTGTGACCACCCAAAATGCCTCCACACAGTGAGAATTAACAGATGGATGCAAAATCTCATCACATTTAATAATATGTTATAATTGAGAGGGACTTTACTTTGGCAGAAAGGGAATTTATATTCTGTATTCAAAAGATGAATTTCTCTAAAGAGATCAAACTAAAATTTACTGAGAGGCTCCTATGTGCCAGGCACTGTCCTAGGGCACTTCACACAAATTATTTCAGTTGATTCTCAAAACTCTATGAGAGAGGTTTTATTGCCCCGTATTTACAAATTGAGGCTAAGAAATAACAGCAAGAAGTAATGAAGCCCTGCTTAGTCAGGTTTGTCTAACCCCAGAGCTCAAGCTCTTTCAACTACACTGTATCACCTAGGGGTAGATTAAAGATGGCCACAAATCTTGCTCGCTGCTCCTCTCACTGAAAGATGGAGTTGAACTGTCTAATTCCTTTACCCCTTGAATCTGGGTTGGCATTAGTAACTCGCTTGAGTGATAGTATGAGGTGTACATGACATCCTGGGACTTCTGGGTCTAGATCACAAGAAGGAAGAAGCCCCAGTTGTACCCAGCCTTCCAGACATCCCCAACAAGAGACCAGGCATAAGCATTTGAGACTGTCCAGACAAGGCCAGTAATCAGGTGAATGTCCCCAGGTGACCCCAGTTGCTGCCATGTGGAAAAGAAAAGCTATCCAACCGATTCCCGGCCACAGTCATGACAGACAACATCATCATCTATGATAAAATGATTGCTGCTATAAGCCACAAAGTTATGGGATAGTTACACAGCAATACATAACTTCAAAATATCTTCCTACTATGATATTACCACACTCTGAGCTTTAAAAGAGTCTTAGGCAAAAACAAAAAAATTGTGAAAAACGGAGCAGCCTACTATGAGAAGCTTTCACTCTCTTCCTCACTCTGGAAAGTAATGAAGCCATCGTTATAAGTCAGCATTATAACTATAATGGTTAATGGTTCCAAGAGGACCAGTAAAAGGGTGTCATTTCCTTGGGTTGGATCACACGACCTTCCCTGAACCAGCTCCTGTGGTCAGGGAGATGAAGTGTTCTGAATGGCCAGGTCTTAGTCAGCAGACTTCCCATCAGCCTCAGGAGTGGGCCAGCCCCATTTTTGCCATGTGGACTGAGAGTGGCTGCTCCCAGATGGAATCCTAATACTGTTCCCAACATAACAAGTGGAGGGTAAATGCTACAAAGAAGCAAACGAGCCTTCAAAGGGCAGTAAGAAAGAAATATATATTCCTTATTTGTGCAATATAAACCATGCTCATGACTTGATTTTATCTCGATTATCTAAATCAGTGGCATAATTTAATATTTACAGGAAATTACATTAAACAAAATTATGATCATCATCTCCTCCACATCCATTCTGCTCTCCCCTCCCCCGTTTGAGAACACACTCCCCTTGGTCCCCAGAGGACCCAATGTTCTTATGCTGCTTTCTGGAAGCCCAGGGCCCCCACCAAAGTCCTACCCAGCTAATGTGGGTCCTATTTTCTGAACCAATTCCTCTTTCTGAGAACTAGTTAATTTCTGAGCTAATGACCAGCATGCCCTTGGTCCCTTCTTACTATAAAATGAGGGAAATATTTAAGTGACCTTTAAGGCACCTTATTTAACCAGTTTCTTTGGACTTTTTACGGAGACAAACCCAATAAAGCAAACCCTAATCTATTTGCATACCTCATTACCATGGTTGTGTGGGATAAGGGTTCTTGCTCACCTTTACAAATTCACACATAGAGGAGGAAGCTCCCAATCTCTTCCTCACTGTGGAAAGTAATCCAGTCTTTCTTCTTTTACTTGTTCCTCCTCACAGGAAAGGGAGATGCTAATGTGTTTGGTAAGAGCTTGACCTTCACTAGAGCTTATATTTCTACTTGATGGGATTACAGGGTACTGCTCATTGGTGGCATGAAATCTAATTCTTTTTGATAGTCTTGTGCTCATGCAGTAAGAGCCCTCTTCTACCCTGGTGCACACCTTTGTACTTCATATCTCTGAGTAGTAACCCACCTTGGGAGTGCTTGCTCAGCTCAGTGGGAGGTGTGCTGTTCTCCTATGTTCCAGTTCCTCCTGCCTTTCAGAAGTAGTCCTTAAACTTGCTGTGGGTGGACTAGATGGCTGCACAAAAAACTCAACTTTGAAAATACAGAGGTTTTTATCTGGGCTAGGAGGAAGGGGACCCACTTTTGGACTTAGATCTAAGCCACTTTCTCTAGTCTACCTTTCTTGGATCCCTGAATTCTATTGAATACTTCTTTGCCTAAAAAGATGGCAATTTGAGCCCCATTTGACTAGTACTTCTCTGTGTAGGTTAGAACCTAGCATGGAGGAGGGGTAAGTTTTCATTCTTGTCTACCTCTAATAGTCATTTCCAAATTACTTCCACATGGTTTCTTATCACTTCATTCTCAAAACCACCTTGTGATAACTTCCAGTGCAGGAAATACTAATTCAATTAAATCCCAGGAAATAGAGATTCAGAAGTGACTTATCCATGATCTAGTTAGTTAGTGGCAGAACAGGACTAGATCAGAAGGCACTGAGAATAGAATCTCAAAATGAGAGACACACTAAAATTCCACAGCTTCAAAATATAACCAGAGAAGTAACTCATCCAGCCCTTATTTGCATCCCTCTGACAAGAAATTGTTGTGAAAACTTAAGACTTCTAATCTTTATGTAGTATACAGAGTATAGGCAAAAAAGAAAACCGTGTAGTTAACAAAGTTTCATAATGTCAGATGCACGATTTAATTTCTAAGCTGCTCTAACACTGTGAACTTAATTATCACAGAAATAACACATTATTTTTGTGTAGATCTGAGTGAATATTATGATGCTATATGCTCTGGTGAATATGAATAACTGCGTTGCTTCTGTTGTTTTTAAGGACCTCATTGTACAGGATATTGAATATCACTAGAGATAATGTAAGCCTTAAAGCCTGTCAAATTGAGACAGTCTGTGCACCTGCATCCAGCCGTCCACCCTGCAGTAGTTCTGGGCAGCTGTCAGTGTTCCCACCCTCCCCCACATAACTGGGAGTATCAAGCCACATATAGAATATATCGGCGTATGTACAAAGAGAAAATAAGGCGACAGACTACACCGGCAAGATTTGGGTATCAGTCTGTCTTGGCAAGCCAATACTAAACCAAGATATTCTGAACTCTACAAAGTAAATTGATGAAATATTTTTGAAAATGGCACTTTGCACATATTTGATAACAAGGTAAAATCTTCCAAAAGGAAAATTTCCCCACAATCTTAATATCCCGAAGTATGGAACATGTCTCTGCACAGTGAGCAAGGCCAATGAAGAAGAGAAAGAAATAACTGATGGCCATTCTCTAGTTGCTCTATCTCAGACTAGGAAGTGGTGTGAGCTAAAAAACCTTATCTTCACCTAACATTTCTTATTTTTAGGTAGTTTTTCCATTTCACTATATGTGAGAGAAAGAAAGAAAAAGAGAATGAGAGTATGAGGGAAGGAAAGAGAGGACCAATACTGAATTTTTTTTGTGACATCTAGATCACTTTGTCCTGTGTTTATGAATGAAGTAAGGGACAGTAAAAATAAAGCTAATTCTATAGTTGATGGTTCACAAGTAGGATATAGGAGAAATCCTGGGAGAATGGCAGCATAAATTTAATCACATGCCAAGTCCGTACTAGATATTCACTATATCCTTGCTTAAAGAGTCAAATTAACTGGGTTTATCACAGAATTCATTGACAGATGCTAACATTTAGCATGTATGCTAAAATGGCTATTTCTACTTGGTCATATGGGAGGCTTGTGTTTGTGTGTGAAAGTACTGAAGGGATAAGAATAAAAGAAACTAAATACATTCTATTTATTTTTATTGATCGGAAAACTGTTTTACAAAAGGATTAGAGGATATCAACTTGTCATCATCATAGCTACAAACAGTTAAACCCACCCCTCCCTCTAATTAGTTTTCCTCTTGCATGTGGAAGGAAAGTCTTTCCGACACAGCTGTTCTTAGGCCAGATTCTCTCAGGGGAATGATTCAGCCTCTGCCATGGAAAGACTAGCCAGAAACAAGCTATTGACGAAGATGGAGAGACAAGAATATGAATGTACAGGAGTGGTTTACATAGGAGAATGTGATAGACAAGCAATGCGAAGCCAAACTTGCTGAATCCTAGTAGTTCCCCTGCTCTGCCTGATTCTTGTGCCAATGAAAACTAGAAACTTCAGAAAAGACGGAATGCGGAGCTTCTTAACATATGCAAAACTTCTTAACATTCTCCTTCCTACACATACAGAATTGGTACTTAATTTATTGCCCTTTTAATTGGACCTCATGATATATAAAATATACATCAAGATTCCATGGAAGACAAGGCGATTTCCACAAAAATGGCAGACTTGCAAATGATCTTCCTCACAAAAGCAATGAGAAAACTCACAAATTATCAGAATCAACATTTTCAGAAGGCTAGAAATTAGCCAAAGTTCTGCATCAATCTAGGTAGTTTTTTTTTTTTTTTTTTTTTTTAAGAAAAACAGCTGAATATCACTGAGAACAGAATATCACAAGAACAGTAAGCTTTGTGGTGTTTTAATATCCTATTCCCATTCCCGTTCTTCTCCTCCAGCTCCATAGTAGCCTTGAAAACTGACAGCTTACAATCACAGTGGAAGCCATAAATTAAGCAGACCTTTCAGACATCTGAGGAACACTCTACCCCACAGCAGTAGGATATACATTTTTCTCAAATGTACACAGAATATTCTCTAGGATAGACCCTATGCTAGGCCACAAAACAAGTCTCAATAAATTTAAAAGGACTGAAATAATACACAATATTTATTCAGCAAGAGAAATATATTTGAGGAATTCACAAATATATGGAAATTAAACAACACAATCATTTAAAAACCCATGAGTCAATGAAAAATTACAAAGAAAATTAGAAAATACCTTCATTGAAGAAAATGGAAACATAACAAACAAAAAACCTAAATCATACAATAAATACAGTTCTTATGGGGAAATTGCAATATCAACAATGAGATAGAAAACCTAAAAAGAAAACAAAGATACATTCTGGAGCTGCAGGGTATAATAACTAAAAAAATTCACTAGAGGGATTCAAGGGAAGGTTTGAGCAGGAAGAAAAGCAAATCAGTAAACTTGAAGATAGGACAATGGAAATCAACTCATCTGAAGAACAAAAGAAAAAAGATTAAACAGCTAGAGCAGAGTGGCTCATGCCTGTAATCTCAGCACTCCTAAGCAGGAATATCCCTTGAGATCAGGAATCTGAGACCAGCCTGAGCAGCAAAGTGACGCCCCACCTTTACAGATAATTTAAACTGAACACAGTGGCATGTGCCTGTAATCCTAGCTACTAGGGAGGCTGAAGTGGGAAAACTGCTTGATCCAAGAGTTTGAGGTTGTCGTGAGGTATGATCATGCCACAGCACTCCAGCCTAGGAGGCAGAGTGAAACTCTGTCTCTCGAAAAGAAAAAGGAAAAAGAATGATTAAAGAAAAGTAAGAAGAGCCTAAGGCACTCTGCTAAGAAAAAGAAAGGGACATCATCGAATAGAATAATATATGCATTCTGGGATTTCCATGAAGAGAATGAAGAATGGGGAAGAGGGAATATTTATAGAAATAATGGCTGAAATTTTCTCGTATGTGATAAAAGACATGAATACAAACATTCAAAAACCTCAACAAATTCCAAGTAAGATTAACTAAAAGAGACCCACACCAAGACACATAATAATATGACTTCTGAGGGAAAGACAAAGAGAGACTCCTGAAAGCCTCAAGGAAGAAGGATCTTATCAGGTACAAAGGTTCCTCAATAAAACCACCTGCATATTTTCCATCAGAAACATTAAAGGCCAGAAGGCAGTGGGGCAATATATTCAAAGTGCTAAGAGATAAAATATTGTCAACCAAGAATCCTATTTCCTGCAAACTATTCTTCAAAATTAAGAAATTAAGACCTTCTCATATTAAGAAAAGCTGAGGAAGTATTTTAGTTCATTTTCTACTGCTCATTACAGGATACCTGAAATTGGGTAATTTATAAAGAAAAGGAATTTATTTCTTATAGTTATAAAGGCTGAAAAATCTGAAGTCATGGGGCCACATCTGGTGAGAGCCTTCTTGCTAGTGGAAACTCTCTGAAGAGTCCTAAGGCCTGGAACCTCATAGTGAGCGGGCTGAACCTTGCTGAGGTCTCTCTTCCTCTTCTTACAAAGCAACCAGTTTCATGCCCCTGAGAACCCATTAATCCATTATCCCATTTATCAATTAATCCATGAATAGATTAATCCATTCATGAAAGCTTGGCTTTCGTGATCCAATTACCTTTTAAAGTCCCTTCAATACTGCCACATTGAGGATTAAAGTTTATGACCTAAGCAATTAGGAGGAAACACTCAACTAATAAATGACATTTACAACTCAACAACAAAGGGACAAAAAATCCACTTGAAAAATGGAAAAAAGACCTAAACAGACATTTCCACAAAGAAGATACATATACAACAAGTTCATTGAAACATGCTGAATGTCATCAGTCCTTTACTAAATGCAAATCAAAACCGCAGTAAAGGCTGGGCGCGGTGGCTGACGCCTGTAATCCCAGCACTTTGGGAGGCCAAAGGGGGCGGATCATGAGGTCAAAAGATCGAGACCATCCTGGCCAACATGGTGAAACCCCGTCTCTACTAAAAATACAAAAATTAGCCAGGCGTTTGGCACGCACCTGCAGTCCCAGCTACTTGGGAGGCTGAGGCGGAAGAATCACTTCAACTCGGGAGGCGGGGGTTGCACTGAGCCGAGACTGCGCTACTGTGCTCCAGCCTGGCAACAGAGCAAGACTCCGTCTCAAAAACAAACAAACAAACAAACCACAGTAAGATATCACTTTCACACCCAGGAGGATGATTATAATAAAAACAAAGAACAATAACAAGTATTGCTAAGGATATGGAGAAACTGGTACCTTTCTACATTGCTGCTGAGAATGTAAAATTTTATAGCCACTTTGGAAAATAGTCTGATAGATTATCAAATAGCCATACAGTTACTACATGACCCAATATTTCCACTATTAGGTATATACCCAAGACACTTGAAAACGTACATTTGCACAAAAACTTGTACATGAATATTCACAGCAGCATTAATTATAATAATCAAAGATTGGAAATACCTCAAATGTCCATAAATTGATAATTAAAATTTGATATATATACATAAAATTTGGAATATATACATATATATATGGAAATATAATTCAGTCACATAAAATTGAAATACAAAAACAAGCTAAAATATAAATGAACCTTAAAAAAATTATGCTTTTTTAAGTAAAAGAAACCAGGCAATAAAGGTCTGTGGCTTATTATATAGAAAGGTTTTCAATGGAATATGATTTTATATATGTAATATGTCCAGAACAGTTGAATCTACAAATACAGAAAAACCAGTGGTTCCCAGGGGCTCCAGAAGAGGGGGAAATGGGAAGTGACTGCTTATGGTTATAAGGTTTAATTTGGGGATGATACAAATGTTTAGGAATTACAGAATGATGATGGTTGCACAACCTTTTTGAATATACTTAGAAACCACTTAACTGCACATCTTTAAAGTATGAACTCTGTGGTATGAGAATTCTATTTCAATTAAAAGAAAGATACAGTGATTATCCAAGCAAAAAAAGTAATTAAAATTAGCATTTTTCAACCAAGTAGTATACATATTAGAAATAAATATTAAAAATCAATGTGTTTTTCTCACAAGTAACTTTTATAGTTACTCGTGACATTTTCCTCACTGTTCAGACTCATTTTTCTATAACTTCTAAAATGAACACTAAATATCAAGAACTAGAAGATTCACTATCCCTTCAAATACTCTGGCCTTAAGCACAGAGTGCCTGGCATTGTACCTTGGCCTGTTTATTAAATTCTCTAGTATTTAACATGCATTGTCCAATCCAAGAGCATTGTATTAGTAAGGGTTCTCTAGAGAAACACAATAAATAAGGGCCGTGTGTGTGTGTGTGTGTGTGTGTGTGTGTACGCACGCGTGTGTGAGAGAGAGAGGAGAGAGGATAGAGGGAGACTTATTTTAAGGAATTGGCTCACATGATTGTGGAAGATGGCAAGTCTAAACTCTGGAGGGTATCCTGGGAGGATGGAGACCAGAGGAGACGTGCAGGTCTAGTTTGAAAGCAGTCTGCTGGCAAAATTCCCTCTTATTCCTGAAAGGCGAGTCTTTTTATATTAAGGCCTTCATCTGATTAGATGAGACCCACCTATATTATGGTGGGCAGTCTTCTTTACTCTAACTCTGGTGATTTAAATTCATATCCCATACCAAAAAAAAATACACAGAAAAATTCAGAATAATGTTTGCATAACTATCTGGGTACAATGGCCTAGCCAAATTGAGACAAAATTACCCACGATGGACACGATATAGTAGCAAGGGCACTGACTCTCATTCTAGACATCTGAGTTACCCATCAACTATTTTTGTATTCTTCAGCAAGGAATTTCATCTCTCTTAACTTCAATATCCTTACCTGTAAAATATGGGGAATGTTAATGTTTAAAATGAGAATATAAGGATATGGGAGTGCTATCTGACATGCTCTGCCTTTTTGCCCGGTTACACTACAAGCTAATGAGTGCCCTATAGCAAAAACAAATAAATCATAAGTTTATTACTGATTTAAAATACCGTAAATTTGTTGTGTTCCAAATGACTGGGGGATATGTTGAAATAAATCTGCTAATATCTCCAGATAGCCTAAGTTTTGAAGAATAGTTTGTATATATGTCTGTGTATATGCATGCATTCATGTATTTTGTCCTTAAGTCCATTTTACATAGACAGGGCACAGTTGAAAGATCTGAGAAACATATAGATCACTCCATATTATATTCTGTCAGCAGCATCCCCAACATTTGTGCATTATAGTGATACTACATCTTTGCAAATCCCTCCCTCTCCACCTACCCCAAAGACTTAAAAATATGGCTTCATTTTGCCTCCGTCCTGCATACCATGAGTCCTCAACTGTAGAAACTCCATCTAAATCTCCAAGAGTATTTCCCCTGAACTCCAAGTTCCTAAATTGCATTTCTACCTCATCAAAACTTAATGATTCCATGAATAGTCTATTCTTGCAAGTTCTTGTTATTAAAAATGTAAACAGGTAAACTTAAGATTCAACTATTTCTACCTGAGAACCACTCCATGTGAATCACGGTGCTAGAGAACTTCACATTTGTTAATGCGTATAAGTGCTCATCAGTCAACGTCGTCAGAGCCCTTAACACTATTTTGAAATACATTTCCTTATCCCTACTCAGACCCTGTTTATATTCTCCAGAATGGTTATTCCCTACATTTTCCTTCTCTGTAGATTCTAATAACTCATGTCTACCCACCTCTTCTATGTAGATAACTTTAATTTATATTCCACTGAGAAAACAGAGACCATCAGGGACTAACTTTTTAATCTTCCCATTACAAATCTCTACTGATCTACAGTGACATCCTACATTATTTATTTTGGGCAAAAACATACATACGTCCTCTTCTTCAAGGCTAACTCATCTCCCTGATTTCCTATGAGATGTGCTCCATCACTATTCCCGTATTTTTAGTATATCTTTTCCATGTTTTAATATCTTTAATCCCATCCCCACATTTTTAATATATATATATAATATTAGATATAGATATAGCTATAGATATAAAGAGACAGAGTTTTGCTCTCGTTGCCCAGGCTGGAGTGCAATGGTGTGATCTTGGCTCACCGCAACTTCTGTCTCCCGGGTTCAAGCGATTCTCTGTCTTCAGCCTCCCTAGTAGCTGGGATTATGGGCATGCACCACCACCCCTAGCTAATTTTGTATTTTTAGTAGAGACAGGGTTTCTCCATGTTGGTCAGGCTGGTCTCGAACTCCTGATCTCAGATGATCCACCCGCCTTGGCCTCCCAAGAAGATAGTGGAGAAAAGAAAGAGATTAAATACATTAAAAACATGCCTGCTGGGATTACAGGCATGAGCCACCATGCCAGTCTATTTTTAATGTATTTAATCTCTTTCTTTTCTCCACTATAATACAAGCATGCTTAAGCAAGTATCACTCTTAATAACAAAACAAAACTAAAATAAAATACATTTCCTATAAAGGTGCCATTCCAAAGACTTCCACCTGGGGCTAAGGCTGAGTAACAGGGATAAGACTTACCTTTCTACCTGAAACAACCCTAACACAGACAAAATGTATGAAACCATGGTTCTTAAAACACTGTACATGAGGTAATGAAATACAGTGAACCCTGAGAGATGGGAAACAAACAGGGAAAGCCCTATCATTGCCTAGCCAATGCCATGACAGAGTTTCCAGATTGTGGAGCAGGACAAGGGCACCCAGGAGAGCCACACAGACTCCCTGAGTTGAGAGGACAGAGCTGAGAGACTGGGCAGACCGAAGTAGCTAGAATTTGCAGGACAGGGTAGCAGACGTAAGAGAGGTGCACAGAGAAAGAACCTGGCGATCTGCAGAGGGTGCCCCTGGACTATTCGGCCGATCATCACGAGCATGTGAGGAAACTACCAGAGGCTGAAGGAAGAACCACCAAAAAGGATGAAAGGGAACACGGCCAGCTACTCGTACAGAGCCAGGAATAATATCTGTTCTAGCCAGACTGGAAAATTTTATGTTCCCAGGGCATTAGGTTGAGTGCTTACAAGTGTTTTGCCTCAGTAATGGTGGACAATTAGCTCTAGAAGGAGCACGGCTCTGGTTCCTTGCACACATCTTAAAGACCCAAACAAATCACTATTTCTAAGCAACTTAACTGTATCTGAACACAAAGATCAATAATATTTGGGGGAATACGAAAAATTCCCAGCACCCAAAAGACAAAATTCATGGTGTCTGACATCCAACAAAAACTTACTAGGCATGCAAAGAGGCAGGAATATGTGACCCATCATGAAGACAAAAAAATAATCAGAACTGACTCAGTCATGGAGACAGCCAGGCTGGGCTTACCTCCTTTGCTTCCTTACCTGTTCCCACATCCTAATTTCAGCAGTTACCCAGGTCAGCCTGCCTCCATACATGAGACCACTTTGTTCCCCATCTGCAAAGAAACTCAACTCCTGGACCTAGCAGGGGTTTCATCCCAACTCAACATTCACTTTCTGGTCCACCCTGGTCTACAGAGATACTTTCCTCGCTTTTGGACATGGCTGCATCTTTTTAGTTTTTCTATTTTCACATTTTAGCTTGCACAGCTATGTATTTGGAGCACAGGGGATGCTTCAAACTGTGGTCTTACCAGACCATCTCAACTGAAAGTCCCCACCCATTACTTCCTGAAATGACTCCCTTGCTTTCAATAACACTACTGTCTTGGTTTTCTTCTCATCTTTCCTATTACTGCCTTTCTTTCTCTGAATTCCCCTTCTCTGCTTACCCATTAAATGTATGCACTTTGAAGGGCTCCACACTTGGCCCTTAGCTCTCCTTAATCTAAGCTTTGTAAGTCTGTGATCCCTAAAATTTTACAAAGATTCTGAATTTTTTCAGTTAGGAAAAAAAAGGTAGCAAATGGTATTAAAAGCACTATTTCATTTTCATAAAGAGAAAAGAATGTTACTGGAATGATTATAATGAATATAATTGTTATTTAGACTTCCTCTGGGCCTTGTGGCAAGCACAGTGTATGATAAGTAGAAAGATATATAAGCTCCATTTGATAAGAGGAAATATTTTTTGGAAGTCCATTCAGTTAATGAGAAATGTAAAAGAGTCCCTATAAGTGCTGACAGCGGGCAGAACACATAGTAATAAACTGAGTTGGTTAAATAAAGGGCAAACAATGGGCTGAGCACCTGTCTCTTGTTAATTATGAGTGCAGATGGGCTTGTGTTCATGTGTTTGTGAGAGTTTTCAATCATCAAATATTTATTTACTTTTGTTAAACGAAAAACAAATCATTTTTAAATGAAAATATAATAATTTGAGACAGGGTTTCACCCTGCCACCCAGGGTGTAGTACAGTGTTACAATCAGGGCTCACTGCAGTCTTGACCTCCCAGGCTCAAGCAATCCTCAAACCTCAGTCTATCGAGTAGCTGAGGCTATAGGTAGTGTTCCTATGGCTGGCTAATTTTTAAAAATTTTTTTGTAGAGATGGGGCCTCACTATGTTGCCCAGTCTGGTCTTTAACTCCTGGGCTTAAGCGATTCTCCTGCTTTGGCATCTCAAAGTGCTGGGATTATAGGAATGACCCACTGTGCCTGGCCCATTAGATATTTAAGTAGTGCCTTTCATGAGCTGCTAGACACTAGGGGTACCCCTATGAACAAGACACAGCCTCTGCCTTCATTAAGTTTACCATTTAATCTTTTCGGTTTTCCTCTTATTTATTTTAATTTTCTTCATCTCTTTCCTAAAGTAAGTTGCTTAAAGGTGGCAATCTAAGAAGAAATATGGACCAAGTAAGGAAACAAGGCATGAGAATACATTAAGCAGTTCTGTTTCCAATATCCTCAAGGAGTTCCCCTTTAAGACTGAAACCTAAAGAGGAATGTAGCTTGGTTATTTTTGTTTACTTGTTTGTTTCTGCTAATTGGGCAGAGCACCACAAATGAGCCAAAGGGAGAAAAAATTAAGAGAAAGTGGGAATATTTCCTAAAATATCTTCCTGTTTTGATCATCCATTAGAGCTCACTTTAGAACTCGAGGTCAGAGGGGCTTGGGACTAGGGAAACAAAGGTCATATGTAAATAAGCTAGGGCCTTCTTTTATAGATAAGTTGGTTAAGGGACTGGTTGACAAAGAGTACGGAATCCTTGTTCTGTGACACCAGGAAGTATCTATTACATGAGAACTTTCTTCTGGCGCCAGAAGGCATTTAGCTGGTGTTCTATAGGGGATGAGCCATGGGCTGGGGGTTGGGGGACTCCTAAAATGAGAGCACTTTGAGCAAGACCTGCTATTGGGAGAGGGACAGGAAAAACATGAGCTCCTAGGGGAGAAGAACGGGGATAATAGTGTAATAACTGACCTACTACAATCCTCCATTTCCACAGGAGCCTGAATGCAGGCAATCTCATTTAACTCTGGCAACTTCCACGGCCTATACACAGAGAAACAAGCTACAAGAGTGTGAGCATGTGGCCCGAGGCCTCTCAGCTGAAAAATGCAGAGATCTCCTGATGTCCACAGCAAAAGGGGCTCTTTACAGTACATGCCACATGGCAGGATGATATTGTCTCCTGGGTTAACTCCACAATTAAACCAAGATAGGCTTGGGACCACACAGTGAACACCAGAGCTATGTGCTGCAATTTCAAGGGCTATTCTGATAACAGAATATTTTCACACTTCCTAGTATTGCCAATAAAATCAAAAGTACTTAAAAGGAGAAAATACCCTGAGACAGAACTTTCTTAGCTTCTGCCTAAGAGTGAAAAGCTTCCTCCAGGGGGAAGCTTTTTTCAGACCTATGAGCCACACTCCTAACCCAGACTAGGACCATATTAGTATCCTCCAACATCGTTCAGGATCCTCCGACATCTTGGAGGGCCGTGGATTCTGCAAACAAGTCTCCTACAGAAGACTTCACTAGAGTGCCTTTTCTTTCTGAAAGCTGGGCTTCTATATGAGGCTAATTGAGTATTCAGTCATTTACAGGAAACACACACGGCATTCCAGTTGGAACTTGGGGTTCTCAGGACGGTTAAGCCTCAGCATCTGCTCCCTAAAATCTAGAAATATTGTTAAAAAAGAAAAAAGTTTCCTGCAGAAGCTGCCTGCAGTTTTAGTTGTCAAGACAATCAATGAAGACTTTTTTCTTCTCTCCTGGAAGGCAGAAAAAAATCAGGTCTCTGCTGAGTCTTATCGCTTTCCCTTTCCCCCTCCCCCACCCCATTTTTCCTTGTTAATTTGTTAAGCCTGGCTTTTCCACCTTCAGCTTCCACAAACCAACCAGACACTGGCTTCTACACGCTAAGGCCTCATGACATTAGGAGGGAAGGGTAAAAAATCTTGCTGTAATCCTTGAATAAATAAACCAGCAGCAGAGGCCTGGATCTGTTGTGGATGACAAAGGACTCCCCGTGTAGGCTTTGGCTGTTTCCATAGACTCCCAACCTGGTGGCTGGTGTGCCCAGGGTGAAGGGAGTTTTTTTCTGTCCTGTTCTGAAGAGTGGTGGCATCCTGTGCAACACCGGGACAGAGGCTGCCCTAAACCTGGAGCAGAGCCCAAGGCTTTGTGCAGACAAGGGAAGAAGATTCCAGGCCTTGGGCTATCCAGACCTAATCCTGGGCCTTACATGTGACCTGTCGCCACCTGACTGGCTCCCCATGAGACTAGCACCCCACGTGACCAACACACATCGAGACTGGCATACCATGTGGCTAACACACCACTGGGCAGGAGCCATCATTTTCTCAGCATGTATGTGTGTCCGGTGGGGTGTGTTACAGATAGGAGGTTGAGTACACGTGGTGAGATGCAGGCTGGATGATACAGAGAAGCTTGTTTCCACAAGAAGGTGCCCTCCCAGTGGGTGGGAGTGGGTCTCACCAACACCTTGCCACGGCCAACAGGAGAAGCTCAATACAGAGGGATATAGTTAATCCATGACATTAATCCCTGAGTTGTCCAATAGGAACATAATGAGACCTGCATATCTAATTCTATATTTTTAGTAACTGCATTGTAATAATTTTAAATGGAGAGATTAATTTGTCATATATTTCATTTAAACTAATAGATCCAAAATTTTGTCACTGCTTGACATATAATTTATATTTTAAAATATTAATGAGATCTTTTATATTCTTTGATTCATATTAAGTTTTTAATACTGGGTATGCATTTTATACTACAGTACATGAATAGCCACATTTCAAGGGCTCAATAGCTTAACGTGGCTAATGGCTTCCATATTGACCAGTGTTGATCTAGATTATTTGTTTTCCTAGATCAAAAGGAAAACAAAACGCAATTGCCCAAAGGTACAGCAATTCCTCCAGGCAACAGGATGCTGTGGGTTGGTCCCACAACTGTTTCTTCTTCTTATTATTATTATTATACTTTAAGTTCTGGGGTACACGTGCAGGTTGGTTACATAGGTATACATGTGCTGTGATGGTTTGCTACATCCATCACTCCGTCACCTACATTAGGTATTTCTCCTAATACTATCCCTCCCCTACCCTCCTACCCTCTGTTATCCCTCCCCTAGCCCCCCACTCCCGACAGGCCCCAGTGTGTGATGTTCCCCTCCCTGTGTCCGTGTGTTCTCATTGTTCAACACCCACTTATGAGTGAGAACATGTGGTATTTGGTTTTCTGTGCTTATGTCAGTTTGCTGAGAATGATGGTTTCTAGCTTTATCCACGACCCTGCAAAGAACATTAACTCATCTTTTTTATATCTGCATAGTACTCCATGGTGTATATGTGCCACATTTTCTTTAGTCAGTCTATCAATGTTGGGCATTTGGGTTGGTTCCAAGTCTTTGCTATTGTGAACAGTGCCACAATAAACTGTTTCTTAAGTACCTACTTATTACATGGTTTTGACATGGCTTTCACAGAGGACAGAGGAAGCCCGTGCTCTTCCTAGGTCCTAAGAATGTGATCTGCCCAACTGTAGAGTTTCTCGCCCATTATTTAATACAATGTTGGAGGAAGGAAGTGGCAATCGATGGCCTTTTTTGTATGGTCTGTAATTATCATCCCACCTTATTGCTCCCTTTTTAAAAAACAAACCAAGCATGCATTGTTTACCTTTTTTTCTTTTTCTTTTTCTTTCTTTTTTGTTTATTTATTTATTGTTTGAGACGGAGTTTCACCGTTGTTGCCCAGGCTGCAGTGCAATGGTGCGACCCCAGCTCATTGCAACCACCACCTCCCGGATTCAAGCGATTCTCCTGCCTCAGCCTCCTGAGCAGCTGGGACCACAAGCACATGACAATGCACCAGGCTAACTTTTTTTTTTTTTTTTTTTT
>NW_016107324.1:1870686-1904588 GCF_001604975.1 Cebus imitator
AGAGACGGGGTTTCACCATGTTGACCAGGATGGTCTCGATCTCTTGACCTCGTGATCCACCCGCCTCGGCCTCCCAAAGTGCTGGGATTACAGGCTTGAGCCACCGCGCCCGGCCTCAGGCTAACTTTTGTATTTTTTTTAGTAGAGACGGAGTTTCTCCATGTTGGTCAGGCTGGTCTCAAACTCCTGACCTCAGGTGATCCACCTGCCTTGGCCTCCCAAAGTGCTGGGATTATAGGCGTGAGCCACCACGCCCTGCCAAGCCTGCATTGTTAAATGTTTCAACCCATTAGGCACTGATCTGTATTGCACCTGGGCATGCTCCTTTCACCTACACCATGCCACCAGCAGGATTTCTGGCTTAATCCTTTATGCCAGTAGGGAAAGGAAGGCTTGGAGAAGCACTGCAATTTTATAGTGAGAGAATTTTATGGTGAGGGAAGAAAACAAAATTTCTAATGAGGTCCTATCCATTTTTCCCTCAGTGAGGTCCCTCATGAGATCTGTGAAAAATGTCATGAGATGAGACTGTGTACGTAAGACCCTAGCAGCCTGCAGTCAAAGCAAATGAAATATCCTAGTACTATCTTAAACCCAGAATAGGCCCTGGAGTACAAAACTTGGGTCAGGCCATTGCCCTGACTTTTACTAGCTGTGTAATATTGGGCAAGGCAATTCATAATACTAACCAGCATTTACTTACCTTCTCCCATGTACCAGGGTCTGACCTAGCCAATTGCTCATATACTTTCTCTTCCTCTCAAGGAGGTAATCCATTTTATACATGAGGAAACGGGGGTTCAGAAAACACAAATTCCAAAAGTCAAATATCCAGCAAGCAGGAAAGCCAGGATGAAGAAATATTAAAAATAATAGTAAAGGAAATATTAAATATTTTGTTTTATAATGCAACTTAAGCCCCATTCACCCCCATTGCATATTTTTAAAATGTCACTAAAGAATTTCAAGACCATTGAAGTACACCATAAACAGTCTAAACCTGTTTCAAATCTAAGAGTTTGTAAAGCATAAGCAAATAGGAATTGATTACAGTGTGCTTTATAATATAAAAAAAAAAGACTGTATTATTCATTTGCAGTACATAACTTGTCAAAACCATGAAAAACTGGGCTTTCAAAAGAGATAGTCACACTTACAGTGTTCAGCTCGAGAGGTTGTTGTAATCATCCAAGAAGGAAAAGTAAAAGCCCTTTGAAAGTAACAAGGTGACAAAACGTCAGATATTACAAACATGTTAAAGCAAACTGCAGTTATAACCTAATAAAAAGTATATATAAGATGCATTTCCTAACCTTCATTACAAGTCTGCAACTTGAAAAAAGAGTTATGAGTGAACATAGAACCTCATATCACAAAAATGAAAGAAATGGAGGTTAAATGAAAATGAAAGATGAAGACAAACAAAATAAAATAGCTGACTTTCTTGAAAGCGAACAGAGGGATTTCCAGAAAGGAAACGGAGGGTGAGGGGATGGAGTAGAAGAGAAAGAGAGAGAAAGAAGATAGGGAGGGGGAGGCAAGTGCTATGAAAAATAAGCCCAAATTGCTGGGGTCAGACTGTTTTTTCAAGAAATAAAGAAACTGGCCATGACCCCCTTAGCACTGAGGCTGGGTACAGTTTTTGTGACTGTTTAGAGAAATCTAGCGCTTTCCTCACCATTAATCTTTTCTAAAGAAAGACTTTGTTCTGCACCTGTATAAACAATTCAGATTTTAGAAACCTATTCGCCTGCCCCTAATGTGTGAGACTATATATTTATACTGATAGCTTCAAGTCATCAATAGTCCTTGCAGAAAGCCAGCCTGGCTCTCCCCATTCCATCTCTTTGCCCCTCCTTGTCGCTCTCCTCTCCTTCACCTAGCAAGGTGACTCTAGAGTCAAGTTCAAGTTCAAATGCTCCAGGAAATATTTCCACACTCTGTCAAATATTGCCTGCATTTCTCCACCCCAGAGAGAGCTGAGAGCAAATGATCTTTCTACTTAACTTGTCCCAGAACAAGCCCACCCCTGCCCCCAACCAAAAGACAACTTTTACCTGTGCTGGGAGAAAACCTTTGCAAATTCGGGTGAGCGGGAGGGGTTATGTGAAACATCCCCCCACTAAGGGTGGCATGGCCTGGGAGACGAAGGTAGAATGATGCCTGAGTGATGAAGTCAGCCTCTGCCAGCCACCTGTTGCAGCACTTCAGGCATTGAGCAGGGCGCATTTGTTCTGCTGTAGGAACTGGCGGGAGCCAGGCTGGCCCAGCTATCTCTGCCAGCTCTGTCCTGGACTGACTGCACATCCGTCCCCTTGCACCTTGCTCAGCTTGGGAGCCTGTGGGCTTTCAGGAAAAGAATAAATGAACTCCTAAGCCGGTGTGAAGGCTCAGTTGCATCACCATAAAATTGGATAACCGTATGCCAAACTCATACGGGTTTTATTACTCAGTGAGCAGCTCACCAGCTGCGAGCACAGTGAGGGTCGCACAGCAGACACTCAGTCTCTGGCCACTGGAGCCCGTGTCCACAGAAGTACTCATCCCCTGACCAGGAACTGCAATGACCTTCGAGTTAGGAAATAATGAGACTGCAATTTTGTTGTGTTTTCTTGGGTGCAAGAGCTGGATGTTTTAGACTTGGTTGCAATGAGACATGATCATTCAGGGTGCTGCTTTGTCGTTTTTACTTTGAATGGACGATTGTGCTAACTTAGCATTCTGCTTCCAGGAGCTTGCCTTTCAAAACACAATCTATTAAATACAATAGCAATGGATTCCCTACATTATAATGCAAAGCGTTAGGGCTGGATTCTCCATCACATTCATCACAAAGTCACGCATGGAACTCTCGAGAGCGTGGAAAATACTAGCTACAACATCTAGAGATGTGTGCTCCAGAAGCATGAGACTAGACCAGAATTTCGACCGGCCAGGATTTCGAAACGTGGATTTTGACTCTTTTTTCTACTTAGCCTAGTGAGCGTGGTGCGTCTTTTACCTAACGTCTATCTACGCGGCCCAGCTTCAAGTTCTGCAAGGTGGAGATAATATCATTAAGTTACAGATGTTATTTGAAAAATCCAACGAACCATTGTGACCATTTTTGTGAATCATGAAAGTATATTATAGGAAAAGGAGGAGGAGGAAAATGAGAGGTAACTTGTGCATTGTTGGTTGTTGTTTGCTTTTTCTGTTATCCAGTAAGGCTTGGGTGGACAGTCATACATCATGAGTGATGAACTTGAAAGCTGAGTTCTACTGGAAAGACTGGCAGGTAAACAGAGGTTGGGAAACTGTCGTCTCTAAGTATCTCGTAATCTTCCCCACTGCTAAGATTAGCTGGGGGTGGAAACAGGGTCGGTAGGAAGCAGCTCTGCCTCGTAACTCCCTCAAAGCTCACTTATCCCGCACAGACGTGCTGAAGGTCCGTCGGGCTTCAATGCCCAAATCTCCACTCCGCAGAGACGTCCTCTTCCCCCGCCTCCACCAACCGCTCCTCTGCACGCAGAAAAACGGTCCCCACCCCTTCCACGCCTCTGCCCCACCTCTTGCCCCTCTTTCCAACCCCCTCTTCTTTGCCCGGAGTGGTTTGTTCCAAGGAGTACAGATAAATAGTCTTGTCAAAAGGCGCAGCTCACCGCGGTGCGAGCGGAATCTGGACTTGGGCGCCAACTCCTGGTCCAGGCTCCCCGGGGTCAGCGGCTGGGCGCACTAGCTCTCACCGCCCACCTCGCTTCCGCACCCGGCGCTTCCCGGCCTGGGTCTTTAGTCTTCCTCTGAGCGCTCCCTGGCCTCCGCCTTCGCTAGGGAGCCGAAGGCGGAGACAGCGACACTGGCCAGGGGGAGGAAAGCGGACGCGTGTGGGCGAGGGGGACAACGCGATGTCCACTGGCTCGGTGAGTGATTCGGAGGACATGGAGCTTCGGGGGCTGCAGCGAGAGTACTCGGTCCCCGCCTCCAAGAGGCCGCCCCTCCGCGGCGTAGAGCGCAGCTACGCCTCGCCCAGTGACAACTCATCCGCTGAGGAGGAGGACCCCGACGGCGAGGAGGAGCGCTCCGCTCTGGGCGCAGGCGGCGGCGCGGGAGGCTGCAAGAGGAAGCGGCCCCGTGTGGCTGGGGGCGGCGGCGCAGGTGGAGGCGCGGGCGGTGGTGGCAAGAAGCCACTCCCGGCCAAGGGCTCAGCCGCCGAGTGCAAGCAGTCGCAACGGAACGCGGCCAACGCCCGCGAGCGCGCCCGGATGCGCGTGCTGAGCAAAGCCTTCTCCAGGCTCAAGACCAGCCTGCCCTGGGTGCCCCCTGACACCAAGCTCTCCAAGTTGGACACGCTCCGGCTGGCTTCCAGTTACATCGCTCACCTGCGGCAGCTGTTGCAGGAGGATCGCTATGAGAACGGCTACGTGCATCCAGTGAACCTGGTAGGGGCGCGGCGCGCTAGGACCTGGGCGAGGAGATACCCAGGCCGCCCTGGGCGCCGGGCGTAGTCAGCCCGCAGGGAAAAATTCGAAAGAGGTGGAGGTTCTGGGACAGGAAACGAGAAGGCCAGTTTATTTTCTCCCAAATCAAGGGAGTGGCCAGCCATTTCCCTGGAGAAGAATCAACCATCCGTGTGTGTTCACATCGTTCTGAACACTGTACCCCAGTGACAGCCATTGGCTAATATCCTACTTCCAGGGTAAATCTTGGTTCCAACTCAGGCTACCGCTGGGTTGCAGACTGATGGCAAATCTCCCTTGCCCAGCTTTATCCAGCTAAGGGTCTGGCAGGTTTGAATCCGCAAGCCCTTTCTTAAGGAGGGAAGGCCGAGCTCTATAAAAGAGCCTTTGCAATTTTAGAAAAATTGCTTCTGCAATATAGTAAAGTTTCCCCACATGGGATTTGTCTGGAAAGTCCCTCTCCGATCTGCCAGCTCTCCCGACTTGGGAAAAATCCTGTCCAAGCCCAGTTCCTACTTGGAGATCGGAGTGGATGACAGAGTGTGTGTGTGGTGTGTGTGTGTGTGTGTGTAAGGGAAGGGAACTAAATGATAGAAATGATAGACTCTCAAAGTCGTATGAGTTTCACCAAATTATCTGCTGGCAAAGTCCAGGAAGAAGCGTAAATGGATACGGCACGTTTCAGATTATCAGCATCCAGTAAAATGAAAATCCTAGTTCAGAGAGAAGACAGAAGAGCGGTTTCGGTTTGAGACAATCGTTTCTCTAACATCTGACGTTCTTTTTGATTTTACAGACATGGCCATTCGTGGTCTCGGGACGACCGGACTCTGACACCAAAGAAGTTTCTGCAGCCAACAGACTATGTGGAACCACCGCTTAAATCGGACTGGAACTCACTTGATGGGATTATTCGTTAAATGCGAGCATTCGGGGGCCAAGGAGAGAAGAGAGAGCGCGTGAGATGGGAAGAAGCTGTTTCCGTTGGATTCTCCTTGGCCCTTCCCCTGTCCCTGGAACTGTGAACCGGTGGCTGTCACGGCACAGCCCCATGGCTACAGCTGCCACGGATCTGGGCGACCACCCTTTGCCTCTCCAGAAAGAGCCTCCTTTCGTGTCGAGAGCGCGGGACGCAGGTTCACCCTCGGGCCCTGGCTCTGTAGACTAACCCTCGGCTGCCGCCCCCGCCCACGCCTGACAGCCCAGGGGTCCGTTCTCAGCGGAGCCAGATTCATCGCACACGTGAGGGACAGTTCCACACAGCCCGGGCAGTGCGCGGTGACACAATGGTTAAGGAACGGTTAGAACGTGCTCTACATCTGCTTTAAAGACAGAAGTCTAGACGTGAGATCCGCGTCGGCCGGGACAAGGTTTTAAGTGGCAAAGAAGGGCGAGTGACCTCTCTGGGCCAGGTTTCCATCCCAGCATCGTGCCCTCCTAACGGGCTGGAGGAGGCCCGCTGCGCGTGGGGTGAGGTGAAGACACACTTCCCAGACCACTGCAGGCGGGTTTTGCCCGGCGCGCTTCGGGCCCTCGGGCCTCCCTGCCGGGTGGCCTCTTCATTCCGGTCGCCTTCCCAAGCTCCCGGCTTTTTCTAATGAGGCTCAGGCGACTGTCTACCCTCTTTACTTCTAAACTGGAGCCTCCCCAAGCTCCGACGCTCCAACCTGGCTGGGCCTCTTTCAGGGCTCCCTCTCGGCCCGTTCCTGCTCCTACAGCACCCCCGCTCCGACTCCAGACTCTCCTCGCAGCCCCCCCCCCCCCCCCCCCCCCCCCCCCCGCGCCCCCCCCCCCCCCCCGACTCCAAGCTCGGGCGCCTCACCCCCAACAGCGTCTCCAGCCGCGCAGGTTCTTCCCCCACCGAGGAGTGCTCAGGGTGGGCGGCGGGACCCTAGCAAGTGATCCTGCGATAGGGAATGCGCCCCTGCCCCAAGGCTGCACTACCACAGGAAATAACATATGTAAATAAATTTATTTTTTTATGAATAATAAAATGCGCTGTGAAAACTGTGTGCCTTTTGGAGGCGTCAGGATGTGGTCTTTGTTATCCTTTACTGAGAGGGTTTGGCTGTAGAAGTTAACTTTTAAGGTGCTGGTCTACTCTGGACAGAGCGGTGGGTCCTGGCGGGTGGAATGGTGGCGATCACTTTTGAATCACTGCATTTCCAAACGTCATTCTTTATTAATCTCTATGATTCTGCTGCTTCTCTGCGCCGGGCTTCCTGGAAGGCCATAGCTGGAGGCCTAATAAAAGTCTTAAGAGTCTTGAGGCCCCGGCTGTCCTGACAGGCATACAGTCTTCAGGCTAACACAGGTGTACGTCTCTCTTAAACACACACGCACACACACACCGGCACACATACACGCGCACATACACAAAACACACACAGCAGCTACTTCAGCCTAAAGCACACTCCAAACCTTACAATTACCAGTAGTTACAAAAAAATCCCTAAGGCCCACCCACAGGTCTCCAGTGTAACTGGCAGAATAAAACCCTAATCTAAGAAGCCAATTTGTATTTCAACTGTGCTTTTCTTTTTTCAAATGTTTATATAGCGTTTTAAACGTACACCGATTTTCCGTGTTATTTTCTTCCATTTGCACTGCAATTTTTGTAGGAGGTAATAACTTGGAAACTCCATAATACAATTTTTAAAACGGCTGGTTCTTTTAAAAGCAACATTCTCTTTGTAGAACATTTAGAAACATGTGAAGGATAAAACTACATTAACAACTGCCCACCTTGGGGTTCTGTCCATTTTGTGTAATTGAAAGCCAGTTTTCTTGACCCTGAGAGTGAAAATACAGCTGGATTTTAGTTCAGAGGTAAGAGGGAGAGTGGGGAGAATGACTTCCTATTTTGAGCTAAATCAACCAAAATGGTAAAGAACTGCCTTCTGACAAGATTGTGGGGCCTTTGTTCATAACCTGGGAGGGAACCTGCCCTGGGGATCCAGTCTTACATCAGCCAGTGTCTGTGGTATCAGGGGCTTTCTGACAAAAGGGAACCTGAAGTAACCTGTGGCAGGAACCCCTACCGTGGTTAAAAGCACATCAGCGGTGAGCCCTGTGTAGTGGGTAGACAGCTTCTTGAGGGTTTCTGCTGGAGGCCAGATCTTAGTCAAGGTCATCTCCAAAACGTCCAGCAAATAAGGTTCTTTTTAAGGAAAGGAGGCAGCCCAGTGTATGTTGGTTAAAGAGAACCTGAGTCTACAGAACATGGCTTGAAATTCACACTCTGCCATGGGATTAGTGAGCATGTGCAAGTTACAGTACGAACACCTCTGAGCCTCAGTTTCTGATTCTATAGAATGGTGGTCACCACAGTGCGTCCTGGAATATTTCCTTAGGAATAAATATGATAATGTATTTAAACAAATCTTTTAATATGCAGTGAGCAGTGCACTAAATGCTATTCAGAAACGGAAATCCAGAGGCAGAGGGAACCACTTCGGCAAAGGGGCAACAGGGAACACGAAACAGGTTGGGCATTCTGGAATTCAGTCTTTAAGATTAGGTCTTGTTTTGAGATGCTTGGATTACAACTGTGAAAGAGAAATGTCTCACAACAGTGGACAAACAGAAATACAGAAAACCAGAAGGAATAGCTATATTTGTAGTGAATACAAATAAGAACAAGCATTTGAATAAACAAGGAAGTATTTGGGCAAATTTCCATAAGTGAAAGAATAATATTTAAAATATGTGTTTCTATAATTATATTCCTTCAGGCCACTTCGGGAGTAAACTCACAGATTTTCTGTCTTTAATCCCCAATTAAGGTGGTGCTTTCCACTGACTCACATGCACAGGGAGTGTTGCACTGCAACCCAGAAATGCATTTTAATGGCCACTTTATAGTTCTACAATTTAAAAGAAAAAAAATAACTTTCTCAAGAATGTTCTGCTCCACAGTTTCTATAGAAAGTCCAATGCCAGGAATTATGTTATTTAAGAAAAGAAGAAGAAAAAGAAAGAGGCCACTTTCTAGTAAGTTCCAATGAGTTCATGTAAATTTTACAAGCTTCTGTGCATGTGTTGCTGTTGGGAGAGACCTTTAACATCTTAAACCAGTCTTTCTTCATCTGCTATGAGTAGAGTGTGTTCTAAGTGGTAGACAGGCATCCCAAAGACTCTCATCATTTTCCTTTAGATATTTGAGTTTGGGAAATGGGAGTTGGGGCTAGAGAAGTGGGCAGGAAGTGGGGTAGGAAGGGGGCTTACCAGAAAAAAAAGTGAAGTATGTGCTTAGGGTTACTTCAATTTGATTATACTGCTGTGAGAGAAAAGATGAGAGGAAAGAAGTCTAAGAAATACGATGTACAATGTGCTAAACAACAAACAAAATGAGTAAATTGAAAAATACTCTTCAGGGGGCTTTTTGAGGGACCAAAGCATTATTATTAGTGATGCTGACTCAACCGAAGAGAACAAAAATCCCCTTCCACAGACTCTTCCTAAGATGAATATCTGAAAAGAAAGGCTTTCAGCACTGTAATTTTGAAACATTCAAGCGTTTCTCTTGGTTGTGGAGCTGAATTGATTTTGTGCATATTCTTTTGCACTGGGCTTCAAGTTACAGTTTCACTTTAGTCTGGCAGCTCTGTCAACAGATAGCAACAATGACCCTTAAAATTTACAAAAGACTTTACAGTTTTTTTTCCTGATAAAATGCCTAGAAGTGAAAAAAAATAAGGAAACATCTCTTTTCTATTAAAAAAAAAAAACACAACTAAATGAAATACATTCAAATGTAATAGGTATTTGATAGATAATTTGGTTGATTACTTCTGAAAATATAAAAATTAAAACAGTAACTCAGAGTCACATTTAGAAAGGAGAAACAAGGTAAATTGATAATTCACTTCTCACTACCAAGCCTCTACCTTGTGGGAAAATCCACTAGGAGGTACCAGATTGGGTCCCTTGTAACTGACCACCTGGTCCTATCTCCTTCCGGTGTGAACTCCACATACCCACTTGTGGGCGCCCAGGGTGTTTGCATCAGTGCACTCGCCACTCTCCTTCATCCCCTTCTCTGTTGTCTTCACATTTTTTATTATTTTTCTTCCTTCTCCCACAACAGTGAAAGTTGATTGAGAGAAATCCTTCAAACCCTGGGCTCTAAGAAGCTCCAGGAAGTAAACACAGTCAGAAATCTACACGTAGTCAGGTAAACTCAGGTAGCATTTAGCAGCCTTCTGCCTTGTTGGTTCTGCTACCACCAAGGTAGTTCTGGGTCAGTCTTGAGATTCTTCACTGCTTGTGGTAAAGGAGATCATAGAGCAATTAAAAGCTGGAGCTTTCATTTGGTGAAACTGTGATGTCTATATGGATTATTACTAACTTTTAGCAGTAGAGCAGGAGGGGAGGGGGATCAAGAAGCTTTTATCTTTTACTTTGCTTTGTTTGTTGAAAAAGTTTGTATATTACTTTTGGAATTTGTAAAAACTCATTTAAAAAAATTCACAAATTGCTGGGTCAGATGTAGTGGGTTCCAGTCCCATGTTTCCTGGTGCTGCATCATGCACCTTAGCTCCCCTGTAAGGCAGGAATCATTCATTCAACCTCATGCAATATTTTAAGAATGAATTACATGAAATGATCTCATAAAGCACTTGGGAAATGCTCCATAGATGAGAATTAAAAAAAAAATCCTTGATTTTCTTTCTCTTTCACTTATAATAGTTTATGTCCTTGATCCTCTGAAAATGTATCCCATAAGTCCCTTTTGCCATTTTATCACCTTGCTCTTTTATGCCACTTTCCTATGTTGACCTCTCTCTTGTCACTTAGGAAAAATTTTCATAAAGTTTCTTCCTATAATACCCAGCATCAAAAATTATGCATGAGATTTTAAAACTCATTTTGGGGTACAAGGTAAACCAATGAATTTTGTTTTGATAATTTATTTTCAATTATTATGGATACATAATAGCTATATGACTTATGGATTACATGTGATATTTTGATACAAGCATACAGTGTGTAACAATCAAATCAGGATGATTGGGGTATTCATCCCCTGAAGCATTGATCATTTCTTTGTGTTAGGAACATTCCAATCCCACTATTTTAGTTATTTTGAAATATATAATAAATTATTGCTAACCATAGTCACCCTATTGTGCAACTGAATACAAGCTCTTACTCCTTATCTAAATGTATTGTTATCTGCATTAACCATGCCCTCTCTATCCTCCCTCCTCACTACCCTTCCCAGCCTCTCACAACTAAGATTCGCCTCTATCTGTGAGCTCACATTTTTTAACTCCCACATATTAGTGAGAATAGTGAACTTTAAAACGTGGTACATATACACAATGGAATATTATTCAGCCGTAAAAAGAATGAAATTCTATCATTTGCAACAACATGTATAGAAATGAAGGTAATTATGTTAAGTGAAATAAGGCCCACTGATGGATTTTGATGTTACAGAGTGCCACAAGTATGTTTATCTAATTTTGGATTTCATGAAATTTTACAGCCAACATTTCAGAAACTACAGTTATGGAGTTTTGGTGTCATATCAAAGAATATCCACAATTACTTGCAATATCCATTAAAATACTTCTTCCCTTTGCAATTACACATCTTACTTCTTTCCTCTTACAATTACACGTCTTCGTGAGGCTAGACTTTCAACCAAAATAACATATCACAGCAGATTGAAGCAGAAAGCAGATATGAGAATACAGCTTTCTATTAAGTGAGACATTAAAGAGATTTATTTGCAAAAATATCAAATTATGCCACTCTTCTCATCAAAATGTTTTAGAAACATTGTTTATTTTTATTAAAAATGTTGTTTACATTCACATGTAATTAGCTTATTATTTTTAAATGAATTAATAAATATTTTTGTTTGGTTTTGATTTCTGATTTAATTAAGAGGCAGGGTCTCACTGGTTTTGATTTCTGATCCACTAAATATCAAGAGATATAAGCCAGCTACATAAGCAAATGCTTTTAAGGGTTTTTAATAACTTTTAAAAGTATAAAGAGGCTAGAGATCAAAAAAGTTTGAGAACGAGTGGCCTAGATAATTCTTAAGGCTCTTTTCATTGATAAGAGTTAGTAGTGTTTTCCTGACTTTGTGGCAATCTCAGTAGGACAGCAGCCTGTAGATCAAGTCTAGGTTGGATATGGGAATAAATATTTCATCAGAAAGATTGGCTACAGAGGTTAGGATAATGACCTTGATGAGTGAGGCTTTCTCCGTGAACATCTGTGTAGTCTAGCCAGGCAAATCAGTAGGGCCAATGCCTGAGCTGGTTTCCTGCAGTCTGCACTCAGAAGGCTTTCTGTACCACCTCCTACTCCTTCTGCCTGGTACCCATCTCTCCTGTCTCCTATGTAGGCCCTTGAATTTTGAGACTTTTTAACCTCAGAGCTGGAGCTGGAATTCAAGTGAAAGGAAAAGTGATGCCCAAAACCCAAAACTCTAAAATTCCATTTCTTTTGCACATATGTTAATATTCTCTGAGAGCTATGTTAGGATCATAACATTACATCATCCTAACAAAGAAATTTATTTCAAGAATCTTGGGAATCACCTTCATTAACCCTCAATAAAGAGCATTTTATCTTTAGGTTTGCCAAATGGCTGACAAATATATTTGCTCATGCTAATATAGATTAATTTTTCTAAGGTAAGCCACTAAAATAACTAAATGCCTTGACACGCAATTTAAGTACAAAAGAAACGAAAATAAACAACAATTACAAAAACCCAGGGAATCCTCAAATGTTTTGGAAGCAAGCTTTTATAATGTAAAGAAAAGAAAAAATTAAAAAATCAAGGACATGAAGGCCAAGAGATTTGAATAATCCTTAAAGAAACTGTTCCAAGAGCTAGGGAGGGGGAAAGGAGGATCCCTTGGGCAAAAGTGACAAGGACTCTGATATGGTTTGGATCTTTGTCCCCTCCAAATCTCACATTGAAATGTGATCCCCAGTGTTGGAGGTGGGGGCTGGCAGGTGGTATTGGATCATGGGGACAGACCCCTCATGAGTGGCTCAGCTCCCTCCCCTTGGTGATGAGTGAGTTCTCAGTACACACAAGACCTGGTTGTTTAAAGGAGCCTGGCACCTCCTCTCTCTTGCTCCCTCTCTCGCCATGTGATGTGCCTGCTCCCCCTTTGCCTTTTTAGCATGGTTGTAAGCTTCCTCAGCATCTCATCAGAAGCAGATGCCAGTACCATTCTTCCTGCAAAGCTTGCAGAACGGTGAGCTGAAATAAACCTCTTTTCTTTAAAAGTTACCCAGTCTTCGGTGTCTCTTTACAGCAATTCAAACAAACTAACACAGACTCCTCAAACAAAATCCAACTAAGGAGCACCTAAATCATAAATGGCAATGCTCTAAGATGTGTAAACAAAGGCCTTGGGAGCCTGAGAGAACAAGGTGGGTAAACTAAACGTAAAAAGAGAACAGCACCGAGAGTGATGGGAAATACCAGAGTTATAACACAGTTCAAATCTCTGCATTGCCAGAGGTACACTGCTAGCATAGGCTAAATGCTATGCTCCTGAGTCGAGCATTGTGGGTGTTTCTGACAAGGCACTGTATTACTGGCTTTTTACATGCACAGACTCTCTGGGAATCTCTAACCTTTATGCATTTTCATTACAGGTTTTCCCTTAAATTGTGGTGATGAAATAGGCGAAGCTATCCAGCTTGTCGGGATCGGTCTTCCTTTGACTAATATTTCTTTGGAGACTCGAGGAGGGATGAAGTTGGCTCTATTAAACTATGGGGTGCCTAGTCACAAGGATGGTCCTCTGTGAACCAGGCCCCCCAGTCTTTATGTCCTGTGTAGGGTTCACCCAGTTACTTGCTTTAACCAATAGAAAGGAGGCAGAAGTGATTCTGCTGGTTCTGGCCTAAGCAGTAAGGGCTAGCAGCTTCTTCTTCTACTTACTGGGGCCCTTAAACTTCCATGTAAGAAATCTAACCAAGTCCCTAAAAACACCAAATGGAGAAACCATCTGAGAGAGAGATGCCCTAAGATCACACTTGAAAGAACCGAGGAGCCCAGCTGACAGTGCAGACTCAGGGCCCAGACATGCAATCCCAGGACCCCAGGACCCCAGGGGTGCCAGTCCAGCCAGCGATAGAGTCGTCCTAGTAGAGTTAGAAAAAGTCTCACAGGACAGATAGCAGAGGTGTGCTGTTTCCACCAGGTCCTGTCCTACTTCCTGACCTACAGAATCATGGAAAATGAAATATAGTTATTTTAAGTGACTAAATTTGGAGTTCTTTGATACTCAGTAATAAATAACCCAAACGTACTGTCACGTAAATTTTCACATCAGCCATTTATTCAAGAAACATTTTTTGATCATCTGCCATGACTCAGGACAGTGCTGGATAGACCAGAATGAATGAGAGTTGCCTCTTCTCAAAGAGCTGTAAAGTAGGAAAGGACAAATGGCCCAACCATTGAAATGCAGTGTGCCAAGGGCTATGACAGAAGGTGTTGCTGTGAGAGGAAAGGCAGAAAGGCACAACCGCCAGCCCTACACTGTCACGGGAGTCTTCCTAGAGAGCCGACTTGGGCAGTGACTGTTGGAGGGTGCTGGGCAAGGCAGCGGGAGGGCACGCCAGAAAGAATATAAATGACAGCAGGCTGCCATCACTAACCAGCAACAGGGAATATCATCTAGGATGGTGGTTAAGAGCATACACTCTTACAAGTGACTTGAGCCTCAGTTTTCTCACTGTAAAATGATGATGTAATAGAAGCTACCCGATGGCGTTGTTGGGAAGATTAAATGCAATACTAGAAGTAAAATATTTAGCACTGTACCTGGCACATAGTAGGTGCTTAGCAAATGTTAGTCTGTTAGTATTGTCATCGCCATTATCATCACACTGAGATGACCTCCATGTTCTCTGGATAAACTTTAAGCAGGTGCTAAGAGGCCTATCCCTGACCAGACTTTCTCATTTTCCCTTAAAGCTGAAAGATAGGAGCCTTTAATGGATTCTGTTTCAGTTCTCCTCTGAAAAGGTTGGCCTCTTCAGAATTTTCAAAATCTCAAAGTATTTATTTGCATGACAATCAACACATCTGGCTCATGCTGGGGTGAGGGAATAGAGGGTAAAGTACATTTGTATGGTCAGGAGAGCTGGCTAGAAGCTCTATCCAGTAGATTGATGGTACGGCCACCACAACATATCAGGGTTAAAGCAACACCAACAATAGACACCGACTCAAGTGGACTCTCAGGATGCTTCCAGCTTTTCAGCTCTCCTGGGATGGATCCCAGAACCTCTGCTCAGTCACTTCAGGCAATTATCCCCTGGCTGCTAGACTAACAGCCTGTGACAAAGGGAGGGAAATTTAAGACCCTATGACCAGAACTGTTTACTAGCAGGTCCAGGATTAGAATTCACAGACTCTGAGTTTCCCCTTGGCATCCAGCCCACCCAATCTGAAGGACACCAGCAGATAAGAATTTGGCACCATGACAGCTAGTTCTCTGCAGCTGTTTTCCATACACACTGGCCAAGTGCCCCGGAGCCCACATGGGGTTGCAAGTGGGGCGTTCTCAGAGACCGACTTGTTGGGTGGCCTTGGGCAGTTTCTCCGTCTTCCAAGTATGATTTCTCACCTAAAATGAGGGGTCTGGGCTAGATGGGGCCTTAACGGCACGGCAGTTCTGAATGAGTGCCCTGCTTACTATGGGTCTTCTAAACAGCACCGATTATTTCCCCTGTATTGCTCGTACATCGCAGTACGGGGAGGCGAAAGCCTGAGAAAATGAACAAAGCCAACCTACACTTAAATGTTTTATGAGGTTGGTACAAAAGTAATTGAGGTTTTTGCCACTGAAAGTAATGGCAAAAGCCTCAATTACTTTTGCACCAACCTCATAGATGAAACTCAAGCCGTTCAGATCTCTTTTGACTTGTTCTGCAGAAGATCTGTAATATCTGTATGTAATTTCACTGTTGATGATAAACTTTGCCACAGACTCTTCATTTCAGTGACAAGTATTTAGTCTTACAAAGGTAGAGAACAACTTCTTCACTTACACAGAAATCAAATGAGCACAGAAATGACGGCACTTAAAACTATTTTACTCTCAAGACAGACATTCCTTAGTGTTTAAAAAACCCTAACACAAGATTTGTTCAGGACTTTTAACAAGATTCTGTGATTGTGTTTGATTTGCTCCGGGGTAAAAATTAGAGTTAAAAAGAAATTGAATCCAAATAAGTGAACCCTCAGCAAAAAGTATAATGTAAAAACAGCTACTTGTTTTCTTCAAACTCCCGACAGCCTGGGAGATGCTGAAATACGACCTATTGTTTCAAGAATCTATTGTGTTTTCCCGCTTTAGGTTAGGACATCTCCCTGTGACAATTTTCACCTTTCTCCAGGATGTCTCAAAATATACTGTTGTTGCTTCTTGACTCACACCTTTAAACCTGTCCCATATCTCCAGATGTGATTCACCTGAGCACAAGCTCGTAGAAAGCTACTTTGGCTAGCAAAGTGCAGAGCAGATTGAAGAGGGCACAAAATGGACAGTCCAGGCAAAAGAAAGTGAGGCCTAGGTGGGGACTATGGCTTGACTGCTAGAATCAAACTCACTGGGTGATAGGCTGGATGTGTGTGATGAAACCCAGGGTACAAGCCACAATGACTACAAGGTTTCTAATCCAGGCCAGACAGTGAATTAGCAAAGTCATCATGAGTCATGATTTATCACTAAAATTTAAAAGGACAAGTTTGAAACAGTACAGATTTGAGAAATGTTACCATTCATTTGGGAACTCTACCATCCGTTGGCCCAAAAAGATTCTTATCAAATTTGGTCTTATTCTGGGGATTTAGATTCATTCAGAGGGGGTAAAATCATAACTAAAAGCTTAAAGAGAGAGGAGGTTTACGCAGCTTAGAGGCTCAAAGCTTGGAAACCAGCTCCCTGCCTGGATCCCATCTGAGCATGCCTTTTTTTCTTTCATTGGATTCTAAACATCTGCAGAGCAGGAATCGTCATTTTTCATTTTGTGTCTTATGAAATTACAACCTCTGTCTGTCTGGTACATAGCAGATGATCAGTAAATATCTAATAAATTACTCTTGATAGAAAATAGTTGTTGCTACTCTTTGGTTTAAATTCTTTCTCACTTGTAAAATGAGGGTGATTTGATTTGGGAAAGTCCATACCCTGGAGCCCCTCCAGTTATGTAGTCATCACAGACAACCAGGAAAGTATGTCTAATTAGTCACAACCGTTTGACACTACTATTTCCACTGTACATAATCTGACAGTACTAGGGGTCCCTCGGACAGAAAAGAATAGCGTTGACTGAGTCCAGGAAAGTACTTTAAAATGTAAAGCTTTAAAATTGGAAGAGACAAATTTATACTGTAAACATGCTAAGCACCATGCTATAGACTTTACAGATATGAGCCCTTTTATGCCTCCGATCAGACCCATGAATTGGCCTGTGATAATCTTCATTTACGGGTGGAAAATCTGAGGCTCACAAAGCTTCAATAACTTTCCAAGGGCCACACAGGGAATAACTGGTGGAATCAGAGTTTAAACCTATTTCTCTCTAGGTGAGAATCTGAGCTCCAAACCAGTCCCATCCTGTGCCTCCCAGAGAGATGTCTGCCTGGGTGAAAGGGCAGTGGGAAGGTGGTGCCCACCAGCGAGGCTAACTGAACATTAGAGGTTAACTAGGAACAGCCGATGAGCCATAGAAGTATACCTTCTTCCAAGAGCTTGACACGGGACAGAAGTGCAGACGGGAGTCAAAGCTACCTGCTTCCTTGGTGGTGCCTACCCATACGACCCAGGGAATGGCACTTGTTTATAAACATACCTGTTTCTTTCTGGGTTTGCTTTCCTCTTTTTTTTTTTACAATGAAGATGATTTGAAAAAACACCCAACTTATATGTGCCGAACTAAAAAGATAAATGTATTCTCACTTAGGATTTGTAGCTGACAAAATTACATACTCTGGAGAGCCAGCAGTGGAGGCAGGGAGTGGCCAATCAGAATATGAGCAGAGAACTGCTCCTGAGGGAAACTGAGGTATGGGAGCCAAGAAAAGCCATGACCGAGGAGAAGCCCTGTCTGCCTAGAATAGCTGATCATTTTTGTTTGAGCTTAGTAGATACTTGCTTAAGAGAGTTATAGGAACAGACAGTTTTCTACCAACAACAAGTAATCCACTTTTTTCCTTCTTCATCGAAGACAGAAAAAGAGAAAACATGTGTGAGTTGAAACATATAAGAAGTACAGTAGATTTAATGAAATTAACAAGAGAGGTTTTCTAACCATATGGGATAGGGGATCTGGAATTTGTGCAGTTAGGGAAGAACCTGTGGTACAGATTTTATAGAATCAAAAAACCACAAAACTTTAGAGCTAGAGGGTATCTCATAAGTAATCTACTTTGGTTCATCAGGCATTCTAAAGATAATAAAAAACAAAGGCTATATGGTTACTGTAATTACCTAACCAGTAATTAATTAATTACTGTAATTAATTACCATTGTTGCTGTGCAACAATGTAAAATTATGGCCTCAAACTATGTAACTACCTCGGAAAGTTTTATGATAGAAACAGGATAATTATCACAATGACAATCAAAATCAAAATAATCTAATCATTTTAAAGATAAGGAAAATGAAACTGGATTTTTGGAAACGGGCTTCTCATCTCTCTTGTATTAGAGAAAGACCCTGCTTGAAGCTTTGACTTTTTAAATAAGGTCATTTCTAGTCTATGTCTTTTACGGGCTGACTTCTCTTTGTCTTCCTCCCCTAAACCCTTCCCACTCCCTCTGCCTTAACCTGTAGAATTAATTCTACCTCATCTAAATTTGTGCAATACTTTATGCACATCTCCATTTTTAAAGAAAAGTTATCAAAAGTACTATACCCCAGAACCTAAAGTGCAATAATATATATATATATATATATATATATATATTTATTTTAAAGTTCTATATGCCCAAAAATGCAAGGATGGTGTGACATAAGAAAATCAGTCAACATGCACATTATAGAATGAAGGGAAAATTCACACAATCATTATCTTCATTGACATAGAAACGCATTTAACAAAATCCAACACCCTTTCATGATAAAAACATTCAGAAAACCAGAAGAAAGGAACTTCCTCAGCACCATAAGAGGCCTTTCTGCTAACATCAAACAGTATGAAAGACTGAAAGCTTTCCGCATAAGATCAGGAATAACACAAAGACGCCTGTTTTTGCCGTGACTATTCAACATTGCACTGGACGTTCCCACCATTAAAAAGAATGAAACACATACGCTACAATGTGCATGAACCTTGAAAATATGCTACTTGAAAGAAGGTAGACACAAACGGTCACATAATGTATGATTCCATTTATATGAAATATTCAGAATATATCAATCCTTTGGGACAAAAGGCAAATTAGTTGATTGCCAGGGAGTTCAGGGAGGGGACATGGAGAGAAACTGGGTGAGGAGTTTTAGTTTGGAATGATGATAGTATTTTGCAACGTATAGAAGTGTTGATTTCATGACATTGGGAATATGCTAAATGCCAGTAAATTGTCCGCTTTAAAGTGGTTGTTATTTATTTTTAATTTTTTTTTAAGCATTTGATAGTGACATCCTTTACTACAGCAAGGTAGCTGGTTACCTAAAACTGAGAAATTTAGAGTAAATACCTTAAAAAAGTTTGTTGCAGATACAAGACAAATGGAGGCAAAGTTAACTGAGTGCTAGAGGTCCCGATGTGGCTCATTAAGGAGCTCCCGGCAGCCGGGCTCCACCAGGACGGCTCACAACCTGGTAGCATCTGCTTCCAAGGGAAAAGCCCATTGGAATCAGCTGTGTTTAAGAGGTAATTTCATGTAAGGTGAATTTCATGATGTCACCGAGTTCAAGGAAATGAGTCCTTTGAAACCCAAATTCAAGGGCGGTTAAATATCTGTCAATGGATGTTTCCCCACGATATTAAGTACTTACATGTGCATTGTTTCTGCTGTTTGGGGAGCTCTCTGCAGCTCTAACACTTCCCACAGGATTCAACAGGAAAAATGAGCTCCACGCAGGCTCGCCCAGTAATAAAAAGACTTCATTAGCGCGCCATCTGGTGGTGAAGATATAATTTGCAGCAAAACCTCAGGCCGCAGTTTTTTGTTTTTTGATTTTTTTGGGACAGGGTTAAGCCTGTGTTGCCCAGGCTGGAGTGCATGGAGTGCAATGGCATGATCATGGCTCACTGCATCCTTGACTTCTTGGGCTCCAGCGATCCTTCCACCTCAGACTCCAGAGTAGCTGGGACAACAGGGATGAGCCACCACACCTGCTAGTTGATTATTTTTTTCTGGAAACGAGGGTCTCACCGTATTGCCCAGGCTGGTCTCAAACTTCCGGACTCAAGTGATCTGCCTGCCTTGGCCTCCCAAATTTCTGGGGTTGCTGACATGAGCCACCGCACCCGACTGGGCAGCAGAGATGAACTCCGAGGTTACTTTCTGTCTTTTCTTCAAGCCGGAGTGGTTTAGGTCACTGGTCATGAATTCAAGGATCGGGGTTGCACACCTTCTCGAAGACCTCACCTTCCTTAACATCAAAATGCTCTGACTTATTCTGGCTTCCTTAGGAAACAGCCTGAAGGGAAGCCGTGAATGCTGACTCCCTATTGAAAGCTGGTCACAGCTTCAGGACATCCTCGGTGAGGCCTCGGGCAACCCCCCTGCCCAAATAGTGATGGCCCTGTAGGGGGTCCAGGGAACCTTTCCCCCTACAACTTCAAGAAAGCAGCTGGTGGCAGGGGTCTTTCTAGAGCACCTACTGTGCAGGAGGGAATCCAAGAAGGCCGAAAAGCTGGATTTCTGCACACCTGTCACTGGGTCAGGGGCATCCCCTGCACGGCCACCATTTCTGCCTGTGGGCCATCCGTGGTTTCTCTGGTCCCTTGTAGTAACTGCAGCAGCGCTACTGCCATCTCAGCTCCTCCGGAAGATAGTTCTGGGAGGCACCTCACTACTTTGTTTATGAGATCCAGCTGTGTAGCTGTTGCCTTGTTTGGTTAAATTGCCCCCTTTAAAATGGTTATTATCATTTATTTATTTAGCATTCCACAGTGTCATCCTTTACTACGGCAAGGTAGCTTGTTACCTAAAACGGAGAAAAGCAAGAGCAAATGCTTTAAAAAGGTTTGTTGCAGATACAAGAAGACAAGTGGAGGCAAAGACAGCTCCGTGCTAGAGGCCCAGATGCGGCTCCTCAGGGAGCCCCTGCAGCCCGGAGGGAGTCTTGCTGTTTGGTTATATTTGCAAGCAGCGTTGCAGTTCTGAGCAGATTTTGGAGGTGGTGGTTACTTCAAGGAAGGGCTTGAGATGAGCAGCTCATTTGCGCTTCACAAGTCCTCTGTGAGATAAATAGGGAAGGTTATTCTAATTCTTTCCATTTCACGCAAGTGTTAAACCCAGTCCCTGTCTTTGTTTAAGAATAGATATAAAGTTGCTGTGTCTTTCCAGAAATACAAGAGCCATTCTACTTCCCACGGAAAGCCTGCGTTCCACACGTGTCCTAGATCAATATCTGCGTTTTAAGATGAAAACAGGCAAAACAGTATCGTGTTCTGTTCACCTCCACTTTGGCTCTTCACTCGAGCCGACTTACATTATTATGGGTGGAAACACAAACAGAGACAATATTTTTAACATGTTTTCTTGTCCTTGGAGCAAAGAACAGCAAAAAGTAGTTGACTTAACCTGATTTGAGGTAAAACGCTTGACAGACGTTAGTAACCTGGATGTATATTGCCATCTTGTGGCCAATACTATTATCACAGGAACGTAGGTGTGTCCAGAAGAAAGAATTGTAGTAATTTTGGGGAAACTGCTTGTATTATACTATGGTTGTTATTACGGTGTACAGATTTTAATGGCTTAATTGTCCCAATGTCAGCTATATACATACACACACAGGTACGCAGACACACAATTTTGAATCCTATATTAACAAAAATGTGCACATACATTTTTAGAAGTTTCCAAACTATTTGTAACATATACATAGCCCAGACCCTGTTTTCTTCCTTGCTTATTTCTAAGGAAAAGAGCTCTTTGAGGAGAATTTTGAGGTTTTTGTTTTTAAATACAAAGTTTTAATCTTATGTTTCCTGTTAGCGTAATCTGGAGCCATGGTTTTCAAACTTTTTGATTTCCCAGGAGAAAATTCCAAAAATATCACAAATAATATTGGTGATTTCAATTATTTTTATTTTGCCAAATTGAACATTTAAAATAATTGGTTTCAAACTGCTATTATAATAATTTCAAAAAAGAAAGAGCATTTTAAAGTGCAGGAAAAATGTAGAAGAGATGTGATGACTGTGGTAGCTTTAGTTTCTCTCCCTAATGACCGTCACAGGTGGGCGCCAGGAGATGAACATTTAGAAACCACTGAGTGATGGCAGAGGCCAAGTGCACTGGGAATTTAAGGCCATATTGATATGAGACAAAACACAGAGTGTAAATGTGGGTCCTCACGGATTTTTCCTTTTTTTTTTTTTGAGATGGAGTCTTGCTCTGTCGCCAGGCTGGAGTACAGTGGCACAATCTTGGCTCACTGCAACCTCCACCTCCTGGGTTCAAGCAATTCTTCCGCCTTAGCCTCCCAAGTGGCTGGGACCACACGGGCATGCCACTATGCCCGGCTAATTTTTTTGTGTGTTTTTAGTACAGACGGGGTTTTGCCACGTTGGCCAGGATGGTCTCAATCTCTTGACCTCATAATTCACCCACCTCGGCCCCCCACATTGCTGGGATTACAGGCGTGAGCCACCACACCCGGCCAAGGATTTCTCCCTTTCTACAAAACTTCTGTTTCTCTCTCCTCACTTCTCAGTTTGTGCTGCTGTGGGTGTTTTCTGCACTCACACCGCCAGACCCAGGCTGGAACTGTCCCTTGGCTTGCATGACAGCACCTTCTTGGTTTCTTCCTCCTGTCCTGGCCACTTCTAGTTAGTCTCTTTTGCAGGCTTAGTATTACTTGCCAGAGCTCAGTGTAATCCCTACAATGATCATTTGAAGGCATGAAGACATCATCACATTCATCCTATGGATTTTTTCCCAGCTAAGAACCATCAAGTCTTTCATCTGATCTTTATTCATCATTACATCCACACTCTAGAGTCCTAGTTGCCCTCCTGTGGATGTGCTTGAATTTGCAGATGCCATTCTCAAAGAGCGATGCCAGGAGCAGCATCAGATAGAACAGACTCTGCCTGGCTGGTCAAGGTGTCTCCCAGCACTTTGGGAGGCCAAGGCGGGTGGATCATGAGGTCAAGAGATGGAGACCATCCTTGCCAACATGGTGAAACCCCGTCTCTCCTAAAAATACAAAAGTTAGCTGGGCTTAGTGGCACATACCTGTAGTCCCAGCTACTCGGGATGTTGAGGCAGGAGAATCACTTGAACTCAAGAGGCGGAGGTTGCAGTGAGTTGAGATCACGCTGCTGCACTCCAGCCTGGGTGACAGACCGAGACTCCATCCCAGGATTTTTGGGTTGACAAGCACATCACTTTCCATTCTTACTGACTTAGGTTAATTGTTCTTCACACATTTCACTGTCAATCTCTTTAATCTCTCCTCATACAATTGTTGCATTTTGTCTCAGATTTGTAACTTTGCACATATGTTCACTTACCAATAAACTAGCAAAATTAAAAAGGCCTTTAAATTTCTTTTGTCACGGGCCCGAATTACATTGACTTTGGGATATCCAGCCATTGGGTGTGAAGTTTTATTAATTTCACAAATCTGCTTTTCTGTTTGGGAGGCTGAAGGAAAATGCACCTTGAAGAAGAAGACTTCCGTAGCTCGAAAGTTTGTGTATTTGACGGAGAACAGAGGAGCCCAGCTTACTTTAAACACTGGAAATTCCCTCATCAAAAGAAACCGTAGGCAATGAAAAACTTTTGCTTCTCTGATGGAATAAGGTGTATTTGTTTCCTAGGACTGTTACAAATTATTAGAAACTTAGTGGCTTAAAACAATACAAATTTCTTTCTTTCTCAGAGACCTAGAGGCTAGAATCCCAAATCAAAGGTCAGCAGGCTCCAGCTTCTCTTGCCAGCTCTTGAAGAGAGTCCTTCTATGTTTCTTTCAGATTTTGGTGGCCCTGAGCGTTCCTTGACTTCTGGCTGCACAGTTTCACTCCCTGACTCCATCTCCACGGGGCTTGTTTTCTTCTGTGTCTTCCCTTCTATCTTTTGTAAGACACTGTCATCAGATTTAAGACTCACCTGGATAATCCAGGATGATCTCATCGTGATGCTCATAATTTAATTACATCCGCAAAGAAGACCATTTTCCAAACAAGTTCACACTAACAGGTTCCAGGGAATAGGATGTGACATGTCTTGGGGGGAGGGGAGCCCATTCCACCTACGGCCTCGAGTTATATGCTTACCAAGGATTCTGCGGCTTGGCTATGTAGTTTTAGTTTTAAAGCCCATCAGTCACCACCAATTAATCATCCCATGCCACGGTTTCTTTTTTTTCTTTTCTATTGCATCTACTTGTTGCATCTCCCTGAGGTTGGTAAAGTTGGATCTTTTGACACAGACAATAAATTTTCTATGTGGTCTCCGAACAAGCTATCTGAACTCAATTTCAATTTCTGACCTGTCCTTGTTACTGAGCAGCTGTATCATGACATTAAAAGTTTTGTGAGTCTAGCATTCATGACAATATCACTAGGAACATCATCATAGGCTGTATGTGTATAGAGGCCTGAAAACATGAATACCACGGAGTCAACTTATCACCTGATGTAAATTGTCAGTTTGGTTTCTGGATAGGGAACCTTTATTAGGTATGAGTTTTACAAATATCTTCCCCCCTCTGATGCCTGTTCTTTTCCCTTCTATCATTTTGTCTGCTTTTTGAATGGTATATTTTGAGAAATGGAAATTTGTAATTTTACTATAACCAAATATATTTTTATTTTTATGCAGCAAAGAATAAGTTTCAGAAACATACAATATAATGCTATGTATAGAGAATTTAAACACAGGCAAAGTAATGCCATATGTTGCTTGAAGATACACTCATATGTAGCAAAAGTGTAAAACAATGCATAGGAACGGCAGGCACCTAATTGAGGGCATCAAAGTTAATAGTAATGTTTTTATTTTTTTAAGCAGAATGGCAAATATAAAACTAGAGAAGTTTGGAACTCACCACCTCTACTCCTGCTGGCTTTTTCTACTTGGGGAAAATAACTTACAAAATAATTAATGTCACTTTCAAGCTTAACATCAATTTTGTCACTGAACGTTCAACAAGGCTGTCTATGAATTCTGATTGAGCATGAGAACTGCACCAACTTAAACACTGCTTACGCCTTCTGTGTAACTAGGAAAAAATGTGGGGTATATGGAAAAGAGAAAGAAAGCTTTTCTTTATTGACATACCTATCATTAGGGTTTTCCATTAATAAATATTATATACTGTGCTTCTAGAACAAAAGTTGACGGGGAGAGATAGTAAGGGGAGAGATGCCAGTTGTAGGTGATGGGGAGGAAGGCAGCAAATCACACTGCCACGGGTGTACCTATGCAACAATCTTGCATGTTCTTCACATGTATCCTAAAACCTAAAATGCAATAAAATAAATAAATGGAAAAAAAGTTGACAGTAGTCATTTGCCAGTGAATTTTGTAGATCCATACCATTAATTTGTCTTCTTTTTTTTCTTATTTCATTTATCCCCAGTAAACACACTATGTGTGGTTGACACATTTTCCTTGGGATGTATTTTTATCCCGTGAAAGGCTCACATGCCTGTTTTCTTGACTTCAGTTAGGAGAAGCAGACTTTTACAAAGAAAACCCCCATGAAGACTGAGCAGAAACAGACGACTCTCTCCTCTCTAAAAGTTGTATTTTGGTGCCATAGTAAATTCAAGTCAACAATTAAATGAACACTTATTGAGCACCTACTTCTTGGGGTGCTTAGCACCAGATTTGCTCTCAGGGGTGTTCATTCTGCTTGGGGAAGAGTGAGGAAGGAAGGGTAATATTACTATGGACTAAATGTCTTTGTCCACCCAAAATGTGTATATTGAAACCGTAATCTCCAATGTGATGGTATTTTGAGCTAAGGCCTTCGGGAAGTAATTAGGTCTTGATGGTGGAGCCGTCATTAGGAAATTAATGCCCTTAGATGGAGAGATGTGATGGTGTGCTATCTCTCTCCCTTTCTCTCTTTCCCTCTCCGTCTTCCTCTCTCTCCCTCTCTCTCTCCTTGCCTCTGTCTCCCTCTCTTTCCTCTCTTCTATGGCCTCTCTCTTTCTTACTGTCATACGAAAAAACCATGCGTGATCTCAGGCTTTCAAGTCTACAGCTGTCTGTTGGTTAAGACACCCAGTCTGTGGTATTTCCTTATAACAGCCTGAGCTACGACAAACATGTACAGCAATTCCTGTAAAGGCAGAGGCACTATGTTTGAGCTTCCTTCATTTTATTCTAATTTTCTCAATGCCTTTCCTCCATACCTAAGATTAATACCCAGAAGCCAGTGCCAATTCTTCTAGTCAGGGGCACTGAATAACTCTCAGGGGCCATTGGATATCTACCCAGCGGCTGGTGAGTGACCTTCAGTGCTTTGACTTTCAAAAGGGCAGAGACACAAAGTATCACATCTCTTCAATTCCGCACAATAACCTTCTCTCTTTAGAAGGAATTGCTGAAGAATGCACTGCTCTTGGGGAAAGTTAGACCCAGCTCTAACTTGGCCAACTGATTTGCTCCCTGAGAACAGCTATGTGGATTCTCCCCATGGGTTATTACCAAATTGGAAGGATGCTCGTGTGGCTTTAATGATCTCTAGTGTGGCAAAATGGTTTTAGGAGCAGATGGACTGTGAGTGGACTTGCTCATTCTGCTGAGCATTTGAAAGAGATTTATTATTCACAGGTGTGATCATCCTTGCCTGCTCCTCCTTTGGAGGGCGGAGTTCGTGATGACTAGAGTTCATGTGCTATGTGATTAACTCTCTGCCTCATCAGGATTTGCAACATCCTGATTGCTCCTACCTGATTCTTCCTGAAGAAAAAAAAAGAAGAATAAATTTAAAGATAAGTGCATTATCATAGGGCATTGAGAGTCATCCACGAATATAACTTTGGTTTTAAAATCTTTTGTTAAAAATATACATACATATATAATTATGAAAATCATAGTAGTTAAAATAATGATGAAAATAATAATGATTAGAATAAAGTACTTGATTTTAATAAATATACAAGCAGGTAAATAACAATTAAGATAATACCAGTAAATATTGAATGCCAGAATGATGCTAAGGTTGTTTCATAGGTATTTTCATTGAATTCTTACAATAACTTTCTGCAGTGAAAAATATTTATCCACATTTCACAGTGAAATACAAGAAGATTCTGGGAAGTTAAATGAAATGCCCATGCCAGGTGCGGTGGCTCAAGCCTGTAATCCCAGCACTTTGGGAGGCAAAGACCAGTGGGTCACTTCAGGTCAGGAGATCGAGACCAGCCTGGCCAATATGGTGAAAGCCCATCTCTACTAAAAATACAAAATTCACTGGGCTTGATGGCATGCACCTGTAATTCCAGTTACTTACCCAGGAGGCTGAGGCAGGAGGATTGCTTGAACCAGAGGTTGCAGTGAGCTAAGATTGTGCCATTATACTCCAGCCTGGGTGACAGAGTGAGAGTCTGTCTCAAAACAAACAAAAAAAATAATAAAAAATGCCCAAGTGCCTGAAACTGAGTGCTAGAGTTGGCATTTAAACTCAGGCCGCCTTACTTCATGTTCATGCTTTGACTACTCCACTTCACTGCCTTCTCTAGAGATTCTCCTCTCCCCAAAACTTTGCTTTTGTGCCCTCAGTGCAGAGGTGCACTAAGGAAGAGAAAATGTCACATGTGCCTATCAAAGAAGTTATTGGGAAATCTAGCCAAAGGGGTAAAGAGAGTATATCAGTCATGAGGAAAAGGAGAATTGGCAATGAAAGAAACTGGCCAATGATATCTTCACACTTAACCCCATGCTGTGCCCTTTCCTCTTCCTCCTCACTCTGCGCCTCTGAAGAAATCATCAGTAATATTCTTCAGACTCAATACTTGTTAAGTGCCTCTGTCTTGCAATTAATAATTTCTATGAACATTAATCACTGGAGACCTGACATGCTTCAATTCAAAGACTAAACCCAAGTGTTTATGGGCCATTTCCATGAAACAGGAAATAGCAGGGCTTTTCCTGAATGGTTGTCCTTAAATGTCTTTGCCAAAAATCACAGGGTGTATGCTTTTACCTGGTTTAATAGATGGAGGACTATAGTTTTTGCTTCCTCATCCCAAATTTTAACGAGCTTTCAAAGAAAGGCTCGTAGACATGGCTGTGTTCATGTACAAAACTCCGAAGTTACATTTCTTCAGCAGATCACTATAAACTGGGGGCTTGAAACCTGAGACAGATTTTAAGAATCACTCCTCTCCTCTCATTATATTTGTCTATTTGTCCGCAAAAATTACATTTTTTCCTATTTTCTGTCTTACTAATATTAGCTAATATTCCTAGAGTGTTGTTTTGTACCGAACCCTAAGCCTAGAGGCATGAGTTCTCAGAACAACCCCATGAGACGGGTACACTTGGAAAGACTGCCACATAGAGATCTTCAGTCACTTGCCCCAAATGGCACAGCAACAAGTCAGTGGCAGCACCTTTGACTGAGCTCAGGTTTCACTCCAGAGCCTGCAGTCCAGCCAACTCATGCTGCCTCCCCGCTCAAAGGCCGGAACTCTGTAGCTGTTAGCATTCCTCCTTTACCCCTTGTCTCATTAGTCCTGGGAAGTGTTGGGGAGCACAGATTTCACACCCTGCATGAAAGAAAAAGGGCTTGGTGAGTAAAGTGAGAGAAGTGTGAGAACGTTCCAGGCCATCGGGTCAGCTACTTTGGTGGTTCTAGGGAAGTGGACTTTCAACAGCTCTGTGATCCAAAGTTCGGGGAAGAGGTGAAAGCAGGAAAGGAAGGAGGAGGCGAAGCTATGGGGCCGGACTGAGAGTCATTCATGTTGACTCCTCCTGTGGACTACTTTTCTCAACCTTCTAAAGCAAGAACCCTCCATTCGATCTGCACTTCCAAGAGGTTTTGCAATGAGCCATTCACTTTATTTATTCATTCAGCATACATCTTGACCCAGCAATTTAGATATAGCGTACTATGCTTAACATGAGAAATACCAAAAGGAATAGGATGTGTGCCTGACGTAAAGAAGCTGTCACCCAGTGAGGATGGTGAATGGAAGGGCAATGTAAAGTGACAAACAGCGTGGTTTAGAGAAGGAAAGGAAATGGGTTGACACCTGCAACCCACACACGCAGGCTGTGTCATCACAGGCAAGTCAGGTAACTCCTCTAACCCTCAGTTTCCCCATCTATATGATTTCATGTTTAATGGATGGGAGGAGTGAAAATAATGCTTATGAAATATATCACAGAGTTCCTATCATGGTATACAAAATCAATAATGTTAGCTGTTATGGCCATTATGTCAAGAAATAGTTGCCTTTTATTATAAGTCCTATAATGGAGGTACATTCTATCATGGAAAACAAATTCCATGATGCTAAGAAAGATGTCCCCAAAGCATCAAAAGATTTGATACAAGATGTAAATAATTATACGTTGAATAGGCAAACAAAATGGGAATCGAGAGGCATTCTAGACAAAAGCAACAGCTTCTCCAAAGGCAGAGGGACTGAAGAGAGTGATTGTGTTGGCTCAGGGGTTGGCAATTTGGGGGAAGCGGTGTGAAAAAATGGAGAGGGAGCCAGCAGCAGGACCTCTTGAGTCCTGTGGTCCTCACTGAGAAGTCTCTTTCCTAGCAAGTCCCTGGAGGTCATGGAATGAATAAAGTTGCAATAGTATCTGCTACACTTCAAAAAATTGATGGAAATAAATTTAGGTTAACAAATAAGATTTATAAAACCACAAAGATTGTTATTTTCCAAAAGGAAAGCACCCTATGGCAACAAGCTTTGACGGTTTGCCAAAGGATAAAATATTTTCCACGGTGAGAGGAAGGAGAAGGCTGAAGGCTAAATGATCATTCTGCTAAATGTATCAGTTCGTTGTATTCTTTCCTGTATTAATTGCATGCTCTTTCTCCAACTGATTTCTTATGCACCCAAAACACAAGAAAAATTAATCCTCAGCAAGCAAAACAAGAATAATATTTGATGGACTGTGCCACTTTCCTGAGTTGCCTTGGGAAAGGGAGGTGGCGGTGAGCCCAGTGAAAGTTGTTCTGGCTGAACCACTCTAGATTTTTTTAAAAAATGAAATCTACAAAGATCTTAACACTTGCAGTGTTTCTACTGCTGTTACTCTTTTATGCCAATAGTGCTTTGGACTTTAAATGACTTGCAAATGAAATACCAAGCTGAGAGGCCAAAAAATAATCCTGTGAGTGCAATATAACATTTATTCCTAGTACAAAGTGACCTCCCACTAAGGAATATGAGTCGCTTCAGCTTCGATGTTCTTGGAGCGTTGGCATAACAAAGGGGCAGGCGGGCTGATGGCTGTTTATCAGTACTAGAACCCATTTTGGCTGGATGATGTCAGAGGAAATCATCGAAAAATATAAAAGAGTGAATAAAGAAAAACGGGGTTTTTCTTGTTGAATTTTCAACATACATTAAGATATATCTAACACTCTTTTTGCACTAAGTATATGTTGTGTCTAGTCCTTATTAAAATGTGGAAGGGCAGCCTTGTGAATTCCATGCAAGGAGCACAAGTGAATTGTACGGTACTTTGGAGTCATTTTATCAGACCCAAATGATGGCATGCTCATTCTACCCAACTGCAGACCTAAATTGTGGAAGGGGAGCAATCAGCCTGCCTGTGCTTTGCAAGACATGCACAGAAGATATTACTTTCCTTTTGATACAATTATGACGAAGATTAAGATGAGAACTTATTTGCTGAGCAACTACCATGTGCGTGGTCTTGTGCTTGGGTGCTCTACATATACATCATCTAAGCCAGACGGCAGTCCTGCCATGGGAACTTGTCTCCTATTTTGGCTCTTTCTTCTGAGAGGGGAGTACAAGAAACACTCTGGCTGGTGGCTCTGACCTCTCATTAAATGAGATGTGGCCAGTCAAGGAGTTGCAAGTTTCTTATTTTTAAGAAACACAAAAATCATCTCATTACCTTAACTCACCAGTATGAATCTCCAGATCCTGCCTTTCAGATCTAAGACAATAACCTTAGCACATAATGAGTAAATGTTGTACTTAAAACCCTAGAATTTTACTTTTTGCGGCACATCTGATAGGAGAGTTGTGCTTTTGAAATCGACAGAGTTGTAAGATCTTATTTCTGACAGCAGACGGCAGCCTATGCCTGTGAAAGGAGTAAGAATCCCTTCCCGCCAGCCCTGGCAACCTCATAGATACAGAAAATATGCGAATCTCCTCCCCCTTCTTTCTGTTACATTTTTCTGAAAACTCGTTATCTAAATTTAAAACCGTGTTGTTAGATAAGTCTTGGGGGAAAATAATCTTGAAAAAGATTATCTTTGATAAAATAAAGGCTGCTATGAAACTTTTGACATGGTCATTCCCCTGGAGAAAGATTCTATTAGAGAATGATAAATTCTATTTATTTTATTTTTTGTCATTTTGCCATAGACTTTTTCAATTTATAAAAAACATCAAACATGTGGAAAAACACAAAAGATATTAAAACAGATAAAGAACAGTATCCATCACTTAGAGATATGAAAGCAAATTGTGTTCGATTTCAATTTGCATTTTCTAAGCACTGGAAAACTTGCCCTATTTACTAGCAAAGTCTGATTGAAAGTGGTAAATGAAAGACACATGAACTGACACCAAAAGTTTGCAGTTGTCACCTTTTGTCTGCTGCTAACTTGTTGAAAGGTCTTGAAAAACATTGCTTTAACTGCATAATAAAGAACATTGTTGAATCAGATAAGATAGATTTTAACCTTGATTCTCTCTGCTCCTTGCTTTATGTACCTTGGATAAGTTATTAAACCTCTGTAGCCCTCAGATTTCTCATGTATGAAATGTGGATTAACAATCTTGCCCACTTCATACAGTGATATGCATTCCAGGTGAATCGCCATAAAACGTTGATCATACTATCCAGCATGTTATGAGTGTACCGGGGTAATAGAAACTGCTTTGGGCTTCCTTCAGCTTCTTCATGGTTGAAATGAGGGAGTCAGAGGAAATCTCTAAGTTCACTGCCAATTAAAATGCTAAATTTTACATGCATCTAAACTTATATTATTAATACCCGTAATGATCTAGAGATATTGAATCAGAGGATCCTATATTTTAGAAGTTGGACACTAAAACAGACACTGATGGTAGATGGTATAAACCTGCCATCCTTTTCTGGTTGGTAGTAAAATATCTCAATGACCAGAAGCTGAAGGCTTTAACTCTACCATGTTCTTCCATGTATGCCCCCCACCAACATCCTTTATGATTAAGGGGTATATTTCTCTGTGCAATGAAATTCAATTAGAATCATTTATTGGGTGCCTAAAACATATAAGGCATTTGTTAGCCACTGGAGAGGAAAGATGAATGAGAAACAAATTTTCCCTGTAATGAGACTATCGCCTGGTAGAGGGGGATATGATATGGTAACAAATAATCAAAATGTAAGAAAGCATGTGGTGATGAGTGCTGTAAGTAAAATTTACTCTGAGGGGACAGAGAAAAATACTAATTAAGAGTCTGTACAAATGAGGCTTCAAAGGTATGTAGAATTTGGATAGGGTGAGATGGGGTGGGAATGGGGGTTTGAGCAGAAACATTCTAGTCAGAGAAGGATTCAAACACTGGCAAAACCATGTTGGTCGTCTGGATTGGATAAGGCAGTTTGGGATGGGATGTGACAGGAGAAAGGACTGAAGAGATGACGGGCTAAATTGTGAAGGGTTTTGAATGCCAAGTTTGGGACTTCAGGCTTTATGAGGAGTAACAAGAACAATGGGACAAGATAAGATGAGAACAATACTTTAAAAGCAGTGTATGGAATGAACCGGAGGTGGAAAGAAAGTAGGGATGGGGAACCGTGTCAATGGGACCTCAGTGGTCTGTATGAAGGCATGGCAGACCTGAATTATGACCCTGGTGCTAGAAAGATGGTATAGAGGTGAGAGAAGTTCTAGGGTGAATCATGTATTCATTCCACTTTTATGAAACACCTGCTCTGACCAGCTGCCAGCCTTATATGGAGAATTCAAAGAGAAGCCCAAGATCCCTACTTAGGGGTGTGTGGGTGTATAATTTAATCACTACTTAGATTTGCAAGGACACATGTCCTGGTGGTGGAAGGGCGGCTATTGAGAAAACAGGGAAAGTGGGAGGCACTAATGTCATTCATAGAGAATGCCAATGTCAGAAGGAGGACAATTTAAGGGTGAAGGATGAGATAATTTTGGAATGGAATTCAGCATCTAAGGCTCAGTTAGTAGGTGAATGAACACATGTAAGAATGAAAGAACAGAAAAACAGGAACTTTGCCACTTTCCCTGATTTGGGTACCCAAATATTCTTCCTTTGTGATGAAAGACCTCTAACTGAGCAAATCAATCTCTGAAGATTCTAAAATATTTTTACAATGAGGAGCAAAGAAAGGAAGAAAACAAGATTGTGGCTTAAGTGTTAAGTCTATAGACCTGTATGGCAAAGAAATGCTAAGTTGTGTTTTCCTTCTGATGCTGTGCTAAAACCATGCGTGTGTATGTGTGAGAGAGGGCAAAAGAGAGAGAAAGACTTCATGTTGGTCTACTTTAACCACTTGATTTGTAATTAGAGCAAGTTTCTCCTGTAAAATATTTTTTCAATCACATCTGTTTTGTTATAGCACTCTTGAATTTTTATGTTCTTCAATGTGGGTTTTCCCTCAAGAGAGCCCTAGAGGTCAAGTATGACGATTCTAATCACACACAACAAATTCACAAAATTCACCTCACCTGAGCAAATGGAAGGCTTTGAGGACTGAGTCAAATGTGTCCACAGACATAAACTATGATGTTTGCATTTGGGAGTTCAGGATCTCAGAACTCCATGGGTTGCTCACTGTACCCTCAGAAGACCCTTCAAAGAACAAGCCTGACCCCTCCACCATGGGTCTCTGGGCATCACCATGGACTTCAAGGTCCTATCCCTCAGAATCGCTCAGGCTTTGGTGTGGTGGCATTGGCAGAGCCCAGTCAAGGCACTGACAGCCTGAGGGGAACCCGCTCCTGGCTGTGAAGCTTCCAGTAGTGGAAAAATATTTGGGATCATTCAAGTCATGTCTTGATGGTCTTGTTTGAAGAATACAGTGTTTTACACCATAATTTATTTTTTTTTTTATTTTTTTTTTTTCC
>NW_016107324.1:1910598-1965152 GCF_001604975.1 Cebus imitator
CGACAAAGCAGCCGCGCGGGGCAAAGCAGCGGCGCTGGCCGGCACAGCCGCGCTGGTGACCGTGGAGAACCTCTGCCCGGGAATTTCCTAGTCTGTGGGCAATAAAAACACGGCGTCCACTCACCCTCTGCGCTTTCACTGGGAGCTGCAATCCTGAGCTGTTCCTAAACGGCCATCTTGGATCGGAATCCCACCATAATTTATTTTTAAATGGAAGACCTGCAGGGTCATCTCACCCAAACACCCATCCCAGGGAGAAGCTGAAGGTAAGGCTGCTGCACCAGGCAGCAGCCATGGGGAGCGACCCTGTCACAGCATGCTCCACTGGGAACAGGATTCTCCGATCACCTCCAGGGTAGAGATCCTTATCCCTGGAGAAGAGGACATGGGGCAACAGGCATCTATGGACCCTTGCTTTTTCTGTTGTGCAAATGGGCGGTTATTACTCCTCTCTTACCTTGTTCTGGAATGAGATTAAGATCCAGACCATGCTGGAGCTGGGCCTTCTGTTTACATAGACTTGAGTGTGCAGGGTTGAAGCTGAAGGGATCTCCAACCACAGTCTCTAGCCACAGTTTCCATCCTTGTCCATGAATCTCATTACTGCCTTATTTTGTTGGACATAGATCTCTGGCTTGTCATTAAACGTACAAGGGATTCCCATTACTCTCACAGTGGCAGACAGAGACCACACATTCTAATGATGGACACCATTACTTTTATAGATGCATGAAATTAGAAAAGTACATAGCAGGTCATACCTAGTTCCAGCAAGGATCTCTATTTTGAGTAAGAAATACCTAGGTTCTCGATCATTCTGCCACCAGATTATCAATGCAGTTCAGAGAAAGCCATGTGACCTCTGTGGCCTTCTGTCTCTTCATTCATAATGAGATGATTAGAATAGATGAGTTTTTCAAAGTGTTCTTCACAGACAACCTGTTTTTTTCACAACGTAGACTTCTGGGCTGCACTCTGATCGTTCATCAGCATGTCTAGAAGTGAACTGGTAAACATGTCAGGCCTTTCTTGATACACACAACCCATAGAGAACCCTTGGACAGGCAAGTCTCTGAGGCTCCCTGCACTAACATATTAGTAAGGCAGATTTTACCTGAGACAAAAATACCAAAGTAATCTTGGACAGGCTTTGGTTCTCCCCATCCCCTGGGGGAGATCGCCCCACAGTGATATTTGGCATACTCTATCCTCTACCTCACTATTATTTGCCTCATCCTATATACTCCCAGTGTCTAAAGCCCAGTCTCTTGGAGCTTATTCTCTTTTCTTGCCCTCACTAAGTCTAACCAGCCTTGGCTTCAATGATTTCCTCACTCTCTGCCTCTGCCAATATGTGCAGAGGTCAATTCACTAGAATTGTTTTGGAAACTACAGGGGGTTACGCAGATAGAAGATCTTCATGTGGCAAATGCATCCACTTCAGAATTCCCGTGGAGAGACAGGTGAGAGGGCTCTCAAACTAGAACCCTGATTCTCCCCTGAAGAAATGTCAGTTTTCTAGAGACAATGACTAGTCCAGAAAAATGATTCTTCTTGGGGAATCTAAGACCTGGCTGGAGGTGGGGAGGGCGACATCTTGGCAGATGAGTGAGGTAACCATTTTTTGGAAGACCTGACTTTTTGAGGTTTCTGGACTCATCAATAGGTAGATGCTTCCACACAAGATTTTATAGAGAAGAGATTCAAGCAAAATACCTTGAACCTTGTGAAGAAACTCAAAATACCTAGAGATCAATCCAAATCTTCAACATTTCCCAAATGTCTCAGCTTTGATGCATGTGAAAGCACGGGGATTTCCAGTATTCTAACTAAACATCTTTGCCAAGTGTGCAATTCTCACCTGTTGCTTTTTTTTTTTTTTCAGAGTTTTCAGACTGCAAGATTCTTGCACCAAAGGTTATTTTTTCTTGTTTCAAAAGATGTAGGACTTGATTATAAGAGTAAAGCATTCACTCTGGAATTCTCTGCTGAGACTCCCTATTAAGTTGCCTATGGCATTCAATACAATCCTACTAATTTAAGAGAATTCAAAGGATCCTGGTGAGCAGCCTAGTCACCAGAATCTTAAGATTATTTTCTTTTTACTTAAAGCAAAAACATGAAGATATGATTGTCTTAAAGTATGGACCCAGCCTGTTTGGTGAGTGATGTTGGTGGGGTTGGAACAAATTCATCCCACCCTTCTTGGGAAATGCTACTTGGAAAACCCTGGCTCTCAGGGTGTAAGGACACATGTGAGCAGGTAATCACAGGTCCAAGGAAATGCCTCTATTAATTTCATCCACTAAATGTATTCCATCAATAATAAGAACAGCACAGTATGATAGTACAATATAAGCAACAAATAACATTTATTGGGTGCTTGGGCTGTGAACTAAGCATTTAATACATCTAACCTAATCTAATATCATTTAATAGTGGATACTTGGCTGAACATGGTGGCTCACTCCTGTAATCCCAGCGCTTTGGGAGACCGAGGCAGGCAGATCACCTGAGGTTAAGAGTTTGAGACCAGCCTGATCCATATGGAGAAACCCCACCTCTACTAAAAATACAAAATTAGCCGGGCATGGTGGCACATACCTGTAATCCCAGCTACTCAGGAGACTGATTCAGGAGAATCGCTTGAACTTGGGAGGCAGAGGTTGCAGTGAGCCAAGATTGCGCCATTGCACTCCATCGTGGGCAACAACAGCGAAACTCCATCTCAAAAAAAAAAAAAAGGATACTTTTTATTTATGGATTTTTACAAATGGAGAAGGTGAAATTTAGAGAAATTCAATGACATAAAAAATCGCTTAGCTCTTTATCAAGTGGTGGAGGTAGAACTCAAACCCAGAGTCCACGCTCTTAAAATAGGAGAAAGTACAGTTAACCCAAATCCCACTACTCAGAAGCCACTATTTGTAACCTTGCTGCTATGTAGATTTCCAGATCTTCCCCTGTAAACATTAAAGGAAAAATTTATTATATGTACATATATATAGATATAATCTTTGTAATATTTTTAATTTAACAAAAAATAGCCTAGAAATATTTCTACGTAAGCAGAGTTTTGATGACAGACGGTATTGCAGTGTGGCCACCCCAAGTCTGCCCAGGGCTAGGCAGCACAGCACTTACCCAGCATGATGCCCACAGAGCACATGAGGCCGTGGTTTTATATGGGCACAGCCAGGCACCCAAGCAGATACCAAGACCAGAAAGTCCAACAGCTTTGAAAACTATTCCAGCACATTCTCACATTCCTGTATTTTACAGACAAGGGTAATGAGCCCAAGAACTACCACCCTCGATTTTCAGGGGAGTGAAAAATGAAGGGTTGCTTTCCATGTAATACGATGCCAGGGAGTTGGCTCAGCCATCAGCAATGCCAGGCCTTCACCAAGGCCCACGCCACCCCCGGCTCCTTCTCACCAGCAAATGTCACGGTGTGCCCCAACCCCAGGAAATCTGTCCTCCTATAGGATGTGTAACTGCAAGAGCAAAGGAGGCTTTGTTGGCTTGTGGTTTCCTCGGCTTTCTGAATGTTGAGCACGGCCTGTGCATTGGCAGCCGCAGAGCCCAGGAGAAACTGCAGCGGGTGGAATTGATTAGTTCCTGTTGGTCCCCTTCTTCCGCCAATATCAGTACCTGTCTCCTGATGAATAGGCACAGGAACACACTCCAAACACAGCGTTCTCAACAGCAGGCAATAAAAACATGCCTTGACCCACTGAAATAAATTGCACCAAATGGAGTTATTGTTTCCGTTTATTATTTATTACTCATGTCCTGCGGAACGGTTGGTGGAATAAATATTTTTTTTCCCAGTGGAAAATAAATATACCACCAGAGAAGAGTAACTCCACAATCTGATGTAATAACAATCACAGAACAACGCTTCTTTCCAGTCGGGGCCAAATTTAATTATCTCTACCCTGAGCAAAATTCCCTTTCCAAGTTAATGTATTTCTTCTGTCATTCAGTCTTTCTCTTCTCAGTCCATACCTCTAGTGGTTTATCTCTTCTGTCCCTTCCCCTTCTGGCCACGACAACACGGTTCTCTAGCAGCCCCTGGTAGATGCCACGGCTAAGGAAGCATCATAAGGCCAGGTAGGTTCTAAGGATGCGGAATGGTCCAGGAATGGGTTTTGAATTGATTTTAAAGGATGGCCACTCAATATAATATTTTGTTTGAAGTAGGAGGAAATGTATCAGTTAATGACAAGTTATTTATTTTGAGTTACTGTTTTATTAAGATGTCTGAAGAGCATATTGAGAATTTGATTAATTTGTCTCACCCCCAAAGATGACCTTGAAGAATATGGAATAATTTGTATTTATTATCACCTGGCATACGCTGTCCTTGAAATTGAGTAGATATAATAGTAGTATTAAAGATTAATCAAGTGGTTAAATAAAAGAAAAAAAGAACTCTAACCATAGAAGGCTATGCATTAAGGAAAGACTCATTAGTTTCCCAATTCATTTTGCAATTAAAATAACTCATACAATTTCATTTGCCCTGTTCTGTTTTATTTTATAATTATAATAATCAGGAGTATCTTAAAAATGTAGGCGTTTGTTAAATGGTAGCCTCTCCCCCTAACCTGGTGAAATAATGCTGAGCTGTCTCCTAAGGTCTATAGAGCTTCTATTGACCTCAAACTTCAATAACAAACTCTTTTTAGCCCAAGTAAACTTTCTAAAGGATTGCCAACTCCCTGCTTAAACACGTCAATGTGTCAGTTTGGCCCTGAGGATAAAGTACAATCAGAGCATGGCTTAAAGGAGGGGTGCCCAATCCCTGGTGAGTTCCAAGTGTAGAGCGTTGTACCTCTCAGACCTCACCTTCCACACCTCCCTACATTACTCCCTCTACTCCAGATGCCCGTCTCCCTGCTGTTCTTAGGAGATGAAGGCTTGCATCCACTTTAGGATGTTTGAACTGGTGGGTGCCTCTTCCTGAAACACTATTTCTAAAATGGCTATATGACTAATTTTCCCACACCCTGCATGTCTTTCCTCAAATGTCTCCCTCTCAGTGAGTCCTAGCCTAACCATCCTTAATGAACACACACACGTACAGTTCCAGGACTCTTGCCCTCTAATTATTGTCTATGGGCATCTGTTTCCCTTCACTAGACTGTAAGCTCCAGGGAAACAAGATGTTGGGATTTGTTTACTGATAGGTGTCAAGGGCTAGGAGTGTCTAGAACATAGCAGGCTCTCAATTAAATACGTGTTCAATGAATAGGCTCCTGCTAGCTCATTCTGCTTTTCTCTTTTCACCCCTTAAGGCGTTTTTTCTAAATAAAGACAGTTCCAGCCCTAAGTGTGTTAGCTAATAACTTTTTTTGCATCTTTCATGGCCTATTCTATTGAAATTGCCTATTTGCTTACTTATAATCTTCACTATACTGCCTTTAAGTTCGTTGGGGGTGGGGAACTACATATTTTATTCATTGCTACAAGAGCATCTCAATAATGTTTTGTTTGGCTTATAACGGATCTTAACAAAAAATGTCAAGCAAATAAATATCAGTGCTTGATAACTGCATGATGCTTTATCGATATACAGAGAACTTTAACCCTCCCACAGGGGAATAATATCATCCCATTTTAAAAGTAAGGAAACCAAACCCCGTAAATTACAATAATTAACCAAGGTCATGCAGTAAGGAGCAACCTGGAGCTTTTCGCCTCTAAATCTACTTTTTCCCATTACCTTGCATTGCTCCCCCATTCTTGGACTCATTATGTTCCAGGGACTCTAACTCTATTTGCTGCTATATTGAAACAATTCTAAGAGGAATGGTTTGTTAAGTCCACTAGAGTCAACATCAGAAACTTTAAGCAGGTGTATTAGGCAACTCATGTAACCATGTGACCTGGGGCAGGTTGTATGATGCAGTCTCTCATGTAGGCTGATTCCAGTTATCCTGGAGCTCTCACTTTTTTGAGGATGAGGCTGTGGTCCCTGAGCTTCCTATCTCATAAGCTTTGATTCTTGGCCAATACCTAGCAATTGCTCATCAAAAATTTACTTTATATGGGAGAGGTGTATGTCAGTCGCACTTGCAAATTAGCAATAAATGAATTCGCTTATCTGACTTGGGGGTGAGGTTGGGTGTCATTTCTAAGACTTTACTACTTTTAAACAATATTATCTGATATTATAAATGCTTCTTTCTATTAACACATTCATTTCATTTCAATATTCCTTGTGCTTTTATTTTTCTTCAGATATGTTAAAGAAAATTTCAAAAAATTATTTACACTTTGCAGATCATGATATTACTTCTTATGGTTCTTTGGTATCCAAGTGACATGCTCAGGACTATGTATTAGGCAATGGCAGAGTCAGGATTCCAGGACATACCTCTGAGCATTTAACCATGGGCCCTTAAAAAACAGCTATTTGGAATGTTAACTCCACAGAAGTTAGTTGGCTTCTGCTTGGAAATTTTCTTTGCACTATGCAATACAGCTAGTGCTCGACTTATGACCATGATTGGGTCCGACAGACCGGTCGTAACATGATTTGGTCGTAAGTTGAGTAGGCTGTATGCATGCGGAGATGGTAGTGCTGCCGGAAGCTGGTCCGCACTGTCGTACGCCCAGCTGGACAACGTTTGCGCTGCCAGACGCGGAGCAGTCGTGGCTAGGGATTGTGGTCGTAAAGTCGAATGGCCGTAAGTTGCAAGGTTGTAAGTCGATCAATACCTGTACTACCAAAATGTTCATTTTGTTTCCCTGGCTTGAAGTAGGAATCAAAGCAGCAATTTTCATTTCTAAGACAAAAGCAGGAGCTTAAAACATGGATTTAATGATAGAATTAGCAATTACCAGCACTGCTCATTTTAGTGTTTGTTTCTTTGATGTGCCATTCACATTTAAGCACTACAGCTATTAAAGGCAGACAAACCTTTTGTGTGTGTCTCCTTGAAGTACCCAACCCATAGAAGAGAATTAAACAGTGCAGATTAGAGCTGAGAAGTTGATTCTCCAAAGCATACTTAGGTATTCAAGACATGATGATCATACGATTTTATTGATTTCTGAACGTTTCCTATGTTCTCCAACTTGGATCAGTTATGGAAAATGATAGCAAATTTCTTCTCAGTTGCTGTAATTTCTTTCACATGTTGTCCCACTTTTCTTTATGAGTGCAAAGATATAACCCAAGCCAATGTCCTTATGTTGGTGGGAACTATGAAAGGGAATCATATGTCTTAATGAACAGAGGGTGAGAGATAACACGGGAATGAGTGGTAAGAAAGCGAGAGGAACAGAATCCAGCATGAGGAGACTAGGAAGGAAAGTCCTGATATGCCACCAAGTACATGGGCTGATGAAATGGCTCCTGGGGTGGGACAAACAAACCATTTAGCCGCAAAGACAAGGCCACGTATACCAACCATTTCTTTGATCATGCCGTTCATTTTGTCTACCAGAAATTGCTACAAACTCACACATAAAACTACAATGAGTCTATTATGTAGACATGGTCTCAGCTATTTTATCCTGTAATAACCTTTGAATTCCTCTTAACCAAAATAAACCCTCATGGATATATTTGAATAATTACAGATCCTTTATTAATAAAAAATCTTTAAAATATTGCGTTAAATAGTTTAACAGAGCCCAGGTATCCTCCCTGTGTGTTAATTATACCCTATGCTAAATAAACATTGGAAGAGAGCTTGCCAGATAATATACACATGCATGAAATATCTCACGGGGCCAACAGTAATTGTTTTTCTGAAGATTCTTGGGCTCCATTTTATCTCTCAAGATAGATCTATAAATCTGATGGCAATTTTACTATATCAAGTGTATTAAACTGTTAAATAAATGTAAGGAAAAGATAGATTACTTAAAATGTCATGTCAATGTAAACAACTGAATGTGTCATAGCAAAGGACAACTTTACATCAGTGTGAATGCCAACACATGGAAGCAATTAATAGAAATATTTTCAGAGAGAAATAAAAGCATATCTATGGCCATTGCTGAAATGCATTAAACAAGATGAACTATTTGGAGAAAGTGAAAAAATAATATTTGCTAAAAAAATACAAGATTTTGGCTGGTGTACAGCAATGTGTAATACTAGTGTTTCTGAGGTTCCAATCTTTCAATCGTCTTTGTACATAAGCACCTTGGAAACAGCGGATTCCTATTCAAATCACCTTAAATTCAAGGACTGCATTAATGTTGTCTGGCCTCCTTGAAGAATTTTCCTGGAATGATTGTGCTGTCTGGAATTTTATTTATTTGTTTTCAAAATGAAGATAAAAGAATTCCGAGCTGGATATGGATCACACAGTACATATGCCTTTTAAGAAATTATTTGCTGAAAAGTTATTCACATTCCAAAAAAAGCAGAATTGTCCCCACCCCATTTCTTTTACTCCTTAAGCCCCAAATGACCTAAGCTTAAAGATACTTGAAAAATAAAGGTCTCCAGAGGATACTCGACGTGTGGAATGAATTAGCAGGAACCACAATGTCACTAAAGTTAATAATTACATAGTAAAAGAATGAAAAGTTGGCATACGTCTGAAGTTAACATAACAAATAGGGAATATGTAGGGAACACTCTTTGCCAAATTTAGGATGAACTCAAAAACAGAAAAACTGAATTAGAATTGTATCTATTTTGTATATTTGTTCATTTAAAGTTGATTTTCTGCTTTGAAGGAGGAAAGGTCTAAAAAGATACATATATATTATATAGTGACAAAGGCTGTTGGACATTAAATGTCTCTTAGAAAATAATACACTTATGATTCAAATGTAAATGAGTCAGAAACATATGGATTAGATTTCCCTTAAATGTATTCAAATATTGGGAGGGGCAAATGTATTGGAAGTTTTTCAAAACTATGGTGTCTAAATGTATACTTGAAAACTTTTAGGAAGCCTAGATTCTTCCCAAACTTAGGAATTGGCTTAGACAGGTAGATCCTATAGTCACAGAAGATTTAAACTGTTTCTTTGAACGTGGAAGCCTATGCCTTCATGTAGGAATCATTTATCAACACCCCAGTTGAAATTCTGGAGAGTCATCTGTAAAGGAAAAATTAAAAATGTCATCTCTAAGTGGACACAGTAAGAGCAGTTTTTGACATGAAATTCTGAATGTCTGATTATGCAAGGATCTTTGCAAAATGTAATATAATTTCAGACTTGTTAAACATAGTGAACCACCAGGTTGCTCTGCACTATGCAATCGCTTAGGGTGGGATTGAAAGTATTTACCGGCCTGTAATGCATAGACCTCATATTCAGAAGAATCATTGGTGTCTCAGCATGTGTATGTTGGATGTCAGCCCTAAAAGGAGTGATCATTTTAGAAGAATAAGTTCAATGAAGGTAAATAAAATATCCTTTGAAACTCCGGAAATAAAGTTGCCTGGAAGCTGTCAGTTTCCTGTAGTAACTCATTTTGCTAGAGATTCATGGCACTATGGCTGGGACACAATTTGAACCAGCAAGTTGTGCCCCTGATTCATGTTCTGAATTTCACTCAAACTCCACCCATTGTCCATTAATTCCTTACCCTCATCAAGGGGTGGTCCAGGCAAGACTGTGAGGGGTCAGAGCACATTCGGCCTCGTTGCCAGAAAAATGAATCAAGATTTATCAGCCACAACCACAACATGAAGGACAGATTATTATTTATGTAAGTCTGTGATTATCTGTTTTGGCCCTCATTTCACTACAAGATCTTTTAACCTATTTCTTGATGATGCTGGCATTTGAAGGCATTCTTTCCAAATCAACTCACTTATATTTTATCTGGCATGAAACAATAAGGCTTATTAGAGTGTTCACTGTATTATGGCTTTATATACATTTATTATTTTTTTTTCACCTCTGCAGAACAGAAACTGTCAGAATAGAGGCTCTTGTCTGACTTCCAGGAAAATATGTGTATCTTTGTGTGTGAATAAATACAGGATCATAATATTTTCTTTTAAAATATTCATGGATGTTTGAATTCTTCAGAATTAGTTTTAGGCTTTCTTTTTCCCTGGAAGAAATTCTCCCCAAAGAAATTTTGCTCTATGCTTTCTCCATGACAGATGAGAGACTAAGTCTTTTATAACAGTAGAGAAATGCCTTCCCCAAAACAGAAAAAAAAAGTATAAAAAGCTTGGAGGTGAGACAACCAATTTTAGAGTTGCATAAACCAACATTTAAAATATAAAACTCTGCCTTGATATCTAATGATAATTCTAGGTAGAGAAAAATTAGCACAGGATAACTTTATTTTGAGGATGGATGTATTGCTTGTTTCTTACCAGGGAGAATATCAATTTCTGGGACTTAACATTTGAAATGTGAAAATGAGAAAAAAGTTTTTAAAACTCCATTTCAAAATAAAAGATAGTTTTATTTCTTTATTTTTAAAATATATGCCTAATAGATTATCATATTTGTGGGGCACATATGCTGTTTTAATACATTCATATAATTTATAAAAATCAAATACATATAATTGAGATATTTTTTATCTTAAATATTTTTATTTATGCTAGAAACATTTGAATTATTCTCTTCTAGCTATTTTGAAATATACTATAGCCTATTGTAAACTAGGTAACTATAGTTACCCTACTGATCATGATCGGTATTATTTATTAAGTGCTAATATATATCCAATGCTTAGCAACTGCTTGATCTACAGGTCAACCATGAAGTTCTCGGACAACTTACTTAAACAATTTCCATCACAGTTTCCTAAATTGTAATTGGACAATAAGTAGTTTTGAGGATTAAATGAGATAATGACTGTAAACTGTTTTATATAGCGCCTGTCTCACAGTAAACGTTCAACAAATGGGAACTCATGTTAACTACAATGGCTCTCTTAAAGGAAAGCAGTCCAGGCTTTGAGATATTAAAGTAACAAACTTGTCAAAGTGGTACCACTGCCATGTCTGTCTGACAGCAGAGTTTATGCTCTTAACTTCTAAGCTATGCTGTCTCCCTAGTGCACATGCAAATGTATCTGTTCAGAAATTTTCCTTTGTATCTCCTACTATGTTGTTAATTCCTTCTGGGTCTTACTTATACAGAATCAAAAAATAATAATTTTTGGTTCTATTGGTAAAAATACGTGCTCCTTCTGTCTCCTTGTTCCAAAGGTAAATATTTTAAAATTGGTGAGTCCCTGTAATTATTTCATCCAAATATGATTCCATGTTAAGTTTAAAATATTTCCAGGTAAATGTTCAACTAATATTTTAAGGTTGTGCCGTGGAGATCATGTTCTGCACCAGTGCAGATTTCAATGAAATGGACCATGCAATTTTATAATCATGTGTGTATCTGATTTACCTGAAACCTTATTTAGTCTCTGTGGAAGCAGCAGCTAACATCTGGCTTTACTTTGAAAGTCCACAAAAGGGTCTTGTATGTGAGTCCACCATATAACGTCATCCTTGCCATAAATGAGCATACAAGAGGAAACTTAAGGGAGTCCTTTCATGGAAAATCTGTGTGGCTCTAATATTCACTTAGCGAAGATGCCTTCAGAGAAGGAGGTACAACTCTTCCAGTTTGGAAAAGAAATGTCAACTTAGAGAGGCACTGTGTTTTGAATACACCCTCGATTCACTCTAGTGACCGTGGTTCTCCGCTGGGTTTGAGAACAGTGTTGGTATTTTATTGTTTGCTTCCATGTAGTTCTGGCTGCTATGGGAACCACCACTTTGGTATTCTGATGGTCAGCACATCTGACTCACTTTGGGAAAAGGTATAGTAACACTGTGGCACTCTTTCAGGAAAAAGCATGGAAAGCAAAACAGAATCTATGACCCCCTGAAAATAAAAGGAGACTGTCTGACATCCAAATCAGGATAAACATGAAGACCTAGCTTGGCAGGGCGTAAAAGGAGCCCAAGGATGGTGCATCTGGGCATGTGCACTCTCCTCTGAGTGTTAGTTTCTCTATTCACACTCCCAACCTCTTAACTACATTTTTAAACACAGGACATGACCCTAGACTGGGGTTCTCAACACTTCGCCTGATGTCTTCTCATATTGCATCTTGAAAACAGCTGAGAAAAGAGTGCAGACTGTCCCATAACTGAGTCAACTACATTCCTTCCAGGGAGCTCAGCAGTGGCTGTTTTGTGACCCACATCCCAGTTTGAGTTTATCTTCAATCTTGGCTCCTGCCCTAGCTCAACCTTGCACCTCTCAGAACGACACACAGTCATGACATCGGCTTTTCCAGAGACCTGGGAGCAGATTGCCCCCATTTCAATCTCTTTCTTGTAACATCCATGACTATTCAAATCCCTAGAAGCACAATTTTAAATATGTACTCTCCCCTTTTTAGATGAAAGGAAAAAGAAATGACATTTGAAATATTCTTAATATTTTCTGATCTCATGATTAATATTATTCAGTAACAGGAGAAAATGTAAAGGCAATACTTTCAATGACTTTATTACAAAAGTGTAAAATGGATTAGTAGAACAGATCGGCATAACCAAATATGATCTATTGGCAAGGAAACAAAAAAGAAATAGCTCTTAAATATGCTAGTCAAGAAATCAGATTTCCAGTTTAGCTTGGGATGATAAATTAACTACTTGCAGTGTCAATTACGGCCTTCTTTGCCACCACAAGCAAACCAGGACTTTTTTGAAGCCATCAGGTAGTAGATAAGAGTCTAGCCCACTAATAGTTCAAGGATCAAGAAAATAGTTCCAACAGAAAGCTGTCTCCCAGATAAATGAGCAGAGATGGAAAAGTCACTATGATATGAAGTCAGAGAGACTGAATTCTCAAGTCCACATTTAACATGAAACTCCAGCCCAGTTGAATGATCAGGGAATTAGAGAAATATTTATATCAGTAGCCATCTGCAAAGGAAAGGAATGCTTGGAAGACTGAAGTTTTGAGATGTCTTTTTAACATAAGCAACTCACAGAAATGGCTAAGTTTCTTCTCTTATTTATTAATTTTGGAGAACTTAGAAGCCTCCAGGAAAGACTGAGTAAAAACAAATATGGTGTCAAAATTTAAACAATGGTTTGGATAATTTCCCAAAACATCAAAACCTCATATTTCTATGTATCTATGTATGGATTGGGCAATTTTGTAGGGTTCAGACATGTCTGTTGGTTTTTTGACAGAGTAAAGAAGTTTTCCATTTAGTTTTGGATGAAAACAATTCAAAAATAAAACTGATAAACTTTAAGAGAGGAAATCTCTATCTCTTATGGGATTCCAAGAGACCCCTTACTGACTCTCAACAGCCTTTGATTTGCCTGCTCCACTTCCCACAGCGTGTTGCAAAGACTTCATTCATTCTCCACAGAAGAGCCCATCCCCTCACTAACATTGATGGTATCTGTGCTTTTCCATGGGCCATTTCCTCTGCTTCCAATTCTCTTCTTTTGCAGGCCCACTAGCACACTTCTCTCCATTTCTCAAGATTCAGGAACCCAGGCCAGGCGCGGTGACTCATGCCTGTAATCCCAGCGCTTTGGGAGGCAGAGGCGGGCGGATCACAAGGTCAAGAGATCAAGACCATCCTGGCTAACATGGTGAAACCTCGTCTGTACTGAAAAAAAACAAAAAAAACAAAAATTAGCTGGGCATGGTGGTGCACACCTGTATTCCCAGCTACTCGGGAGGCTGAGGCAGGAGAATTGCTTGAAGGCGGGAGGTGGAGGTTGCAGTGAGCCAAGATCGCGCCACTGCACTCTAGCCTGGTGCCTGGTGACACAGAAATACTCTGTCTCAAAAATAAAATAAAATAATTAAAAAAATAAAAAGATTCAGGAGCCCAGTTCCTGGATACATGGAATTGAGTAAGAAGACTCAATGTAAACTGGAAGACATCACAAGAAAACTAACATCTGAGGGATTTTGTCTCAGGATCTTAGTGTTTGTGACTTAAAAACCTCCCTGATGCTCTATACAAATTTGAAGGAAGGAAAGATTTCCAACTTCAGCTCTAGGCCTTAAAATGCCACGGCACAGTAAATTTTTTACTGGATTTAACATGCCCAAAATATGGCATCTGTCTTCCCCCATGGAGACAGACTTGGAGTTTGGATTGATTCACAAAGCAGACTAAGCAAATTCCCATATCACAGGCCCCCAGAAAGGTTTTCCAAATGGAAGGGATAATTGCCACTGCATCTACTCCACTCTGTAAAGATTCAAGAAGACCAGGTCACTGAGAAGCTTATCTGGAGGAGGCCTATTTTGCTGGAGTATTGTTAAAAATGCTGTTAGAAGAGATGGAATACATGCATATAAGTAAAGGAGCACATGCTGTGGAAAACAGGGTGGTGGTTCCTCAAAAAGTTAAGCACATGATTACCAGATGCCCCAGTACTTCCACTGCTAGGCATAAACAGGCATTCCAATGTGAATGTGGACACCAATGTTCAAACGCCTATATACACATGCTCATAGCAGCACTATTCACCATAGCAGAAAGGTGGTAACCACTCAAATGTCCATCAGTGGATGAATGATGACTGGATAAACAAAATGTGGTATATCCCTGCAATGGAGTGTTATTCAGCCATATGAAAGAATGAAGTACTGATACATGCTGTAGCATAGATGAAACTTGAAAATATGCTAAGTGGAAGAAATTGGCACAAAAGAGCATATACTGTATGACTGTTTGTTTAAATTTGTTTGAAATATCCAGAATAGGCAAACCCATAGACACAAGTGGATTAGTGGTTTCCAAGAGCTGGAGGAAGGGAGCAATGTGGAATGACTGCTAATGGACATGAGATTTCCACTGCGGATGATGATGCTTGAGAGCTAGATAGACGTGATGGTTGCACACCTTTGAATATATTTACAAAACACTGAGTTCTGCACTTTAAAATGGCTAATTATGTGACTTTTGCCTCAATTAAAACACCCATACACACATACCCCTCAATGCCTAAGAGTTATATGCCCAGATAATTTCTTCTATTTCAATTCAATGCCAAGACTTGCAACTTTAAAAAGAAAAAAAAAAAAAAAAGAAAGAAAAGAAAAGAAGAAAAGCATCTCCAAATGTATCTCTCAGCAACTCTGTTCCTGACTGATATCTTTGATGGACCTCTGGTGTATTTTTGTCTTTGTTGCTGGGAGGGAAAATGTCTTAGATGGCCCACATGACAAGTTTTTTCAATAATCTTTAGTCAATTTCTCACACAATCTGAATGAGAAAGAGGAATTTTAAAACGGAAAACAGAGTAAGGAAAAGTACTCTCAGCTTCCAACAGCTTTATTTAAATAAAAGTTGGTTCTCATCGCATTTGGATTGCTTCTCTCATCCTAATTTTCATTACAGGAAACTATTTGAGGCCAATCCTCAAATTCAGTCTTTGGCTCTGTTTCTCTTGGTTAGTTAACAAAATAGAACAGTTTAACCTCTATTTTTTCCTTTAATAATTTTGCAGTTATTACACGGAGGCAAAGACATTCATCTCTACTGACGTTCTGCACAAGTTTTCTAGTAGAGTTTTAAATAGCCTCATGTGTTCTATAATTCTAATCACAATATTAGTCATAAACAAATTCATCTTCAAATAAATTTAAAGTGCCTTAGCCCATCAGAGAGACTTACATGAATCCATAGTTCCTTGACAGTTTCCTCTGGACTGAACAATAGAAATGGATCTGTAGTTGGCAAGTACGAAGGGGTGATCAGTCCTTCAAGGTCACTGTATAGAACATTGTGGGCTTTGAGCTTTGGAGAATTAAAAAGGCTTCCTTCCTGACAAGAGTGGATGTGGTGGAGGTGTCATTCAGGAAGATGATACTGTTACTAGCCTGAAGGTAAAGTAATAATTTGGAGAACAGTGTCTTTGCGTGTGAGCAGATGTTTAAAGAAGGTCAGGCAAAGGGCTACAGAATGACATGTCAACTTCCAGCCCACAGGGCTTCCCCTCATGCCATTTGGAATCCAACAACTTGTAAACTTGCAAATGGTACATCCCTTGGATGTCAAGTTTCTCAACTCAGCAGCTTTTCCTGTTCTTTCAGGTTGATGTACTGTCACACACAGGGAAAAACAAGGGTATTTTACTGTACCCAAACACATTGACCAGGCAATGATAAGTCTTTGCTGTTAACAGAACTGTGATCTGTGAAATTAAAAAAAAAAAAATGCCAGTTAGGCTCACAAATCACTTTAAAAATTCAAATCTCAGTGCAATAGAAGCCAAAGATCAATGTTATTCCCGCTTTTGTTTAGTATGCAAAGAGATTTAGCAGTATTTGAGAAGCAATATTAGCCCATTTAGTGCATCATCTGCAAAATATCTAATGCCAATATAGAATCACCTTGTGTATTGTGCCCACCGAAATTTCCATATTGCCCAGTTTTCCACTGGAGCTGGCTGGATTCCCAGAATGCAACACTGCTTATCATGGGAAAAAAACTGCAGCAAAGTGTTTCCATCAAGAAGAATCATCATTCTGGTGACAGAGTAATTGTAAGCTTGTTAAAGTCTAAATTTCTCATTGTAACAAAATGCAAAACTTTTTACAAAATTTCAAGACTGAAATCATTATAAATGAGGCAATTGTAACAGGTTTTTTGTTGCCACATTAAGATTTGTTACGGGGGCAAACTAGCCTTGCCATTTTAATTTTAGTATTAAGATATGCCACATAGAATGTCCACTAGGGGAGGCAAAATATTTGAGCTGCTTAACAGTGACAACAACAACAACAAAGACCCAGTAAAACTTACTGCACATTTTACAGGACATTGTCACATACTTTATCTCACTGGGTTCACTATGACAGCCCCATAGGATAAGTAGGGCGTGTTTCTTGTCCCCATTTCATAGATGAAGAACCTAAAGGGAGATGAGAGACTTTCCTGAAGGCATATCACACCAGACCTAGCCCCCTTTCCACTTCACCACAGCGACTCTGAACTCAAGGGCAATTCTTATAAGTTGATGAGTCCACCCCGAAGTACAGCAGCGGAAAACAGCTACCCAGTATAGACCTGTTGAGGGTCTTTCTGAGGTGATGCTTTTTCTACAAAAGAAGAGGATGGTTTTACTCTTCCCCTTTCCCCCTTCACAAGCAGTGTTGTGCATTTTGCTTTCCAGTTAAACAATAATACCTGGAAATGCTTTGAAATGATTAGATAATGGCATGTTTTAGAAATAATCAGTGTGGTTTCAATTACTATAATCATGAGAATAAATGTCATTGGGAGACCTCTGAGATTGTTTTGCAGTTCATTTTCAACCAAAAATGATTAGGGAACTGCTCCAGCCAGAGACAGAAGGTCAAGTTCCTGTTACCAATTCATGGCTACTCAAATGCTCTGGAGACACTGGGAAAAAAGGTGAAGTACTTTAGATTAATAAGTTTCAGACCTATCAAATTGAAGGTGCTGGTGTGACCATGGCAGGTGGCTGAGTAGGGAGGCAGAAATATGAGGATGCCAGAAACTGAGGGTTGAAACCAGGGGTTATGAAACCTGGCATAGGGCCTATGTCATCAGAAAAGGCACTCGACTGGGAGTTGAAGCTTGGATTGTAGTCACAGAGCCACAGACTCTGCTCAAGTAACTCCTGCATTCTCCGGCCCTGTGAGTCATCTTTAATGTAAAGGAATTGTACAAAATCAGGGATTCCCTGACTTCAGTCTTTTACAAACCACTCACAATTGTGGGGTTATTTTTATTTGACAAAACACCTGTATAATCATTTATTTAATATTGCTTATAATCATTTATTTAATATTCCAACTGCTGTTTTATTTTGTAATTAAAAATTTGAAATTTAATTGAAGTATAGCTTATATACAGAAAGGTGTACAACTCATGACTATATGCTGGATAAGCTTTTACAAACTGAACATCCTCATGTCACCAGACTAGGAAGCAGAACATTACCAGCACCCCAGAAGATCCCTCAGGCCCCTCACAGGCACTGTTTCATTGGGGTAAACATTATCCTGACATTTGGTAGGATTAGAATTATTGCTAAATATTTTCCAATGTAATTACCGAATACACTAATTTGAAAGGAAACTTTTATTCATAGCACAAATCAAGAACCCGTGCCTCTTACTATGAAAATAAATACCATAAAAATAAAACAATATTGCTAAATAGTAGGTCGATAATATTGTCTGCTGTGTACCTGAGGTTTCACTTATTTTGTTCTTTATCACATGCAAATATTGGAGGTGTTTGAGATGTTCTAGTAGTAAACAGAGACTTTCTCCTTGATTAAAGAGTACACCCAAAAGATAATTGAAAAGATAATTACTTTTTACTACGTAATTCAATGTCATTTAATGCTGCCTCTACCTAAAATCCTCAAGTATACCGTGAGTGGTCAACTAGCTACAACTTAGAAAAAACAGAACCACATAAGAAGTTTCTTTTAATTTCTATATTTTGCCACCCTATAGATTAGTATTTCTTTTGCCCTCAATGATTATCTGGCAATGTCTGGAGACATTTTTGGTTGTCGCCACTGTGCAGTGGGAATGCTACTGACATCTAATGGGTGGAGACCAGGGTTGCTATTAAACATTCTGTAGTGCACAGGCCAGCCTCTTATCCCCAAACAAAGAATTATCCAGTCCCTAACGTCAATAGCGTTGAGGGTGGGAAGTCTTGCCCTGCTGTAGACTGAGATGTCATCATTGTGAAGGTTCTTCCATGGAGCATAATAAGACTCTGCAGTGATCAAAGGGATTCTGCACTGAAAACCATTGACTAGTACTTTCCCAGAGACTGAATGAAAAGACAGTGACTGTAATAGAGCAGTGTGGATATGCAGATCTAAGACCTGCTTCCGGCTGCTTTCACCTACCTTTGAAACTAATACCAGAATGAAGTCAATTTCACAGTAAGAAGGAGAACAGGTTTTACTTCCCAGGCTATACACAGGTCTCTCAGACGCCTTCCAAAAGAAATTAGGCTAATTACAACTTCCTACAAGTGAGAAAGCGATGCTTCTAACACCTTGTTTCTACTGCTATTGCCTTGATTGGCATTTTGGGATAGGGGTGCTTCCCAGACCTTCCGCCCTCACTCAAGTGAAATGCATTTGGAAAAGCATTTACCTCTTCCTATATCTTTAGATTAGTGATGCCAAAAGAAACATTACTCAGTAATCTTTACATTTCCATGAAGCATTATAACAATATACATTGTCTCAATTATGAAACTTCAAGATTTGATAATGAAGAGGAGACTGTGCCAGAGTTTGAACTCAGATTTTCCTGTGGTTAGTTCACTAGGCTCAATTACATCTCATACATCTTCTTTCATCATGAATTCAAGGCCCCTTGTCACTCAGTCCAACAAGGAGGAAAAAGGATGAGGTAATAGAGAAGAATGAAAAGAAGTACTTTTAAAAATCAAGAGAAAAGCACCACACATTGGAAATCTAATTAAAGAAGGAGTCTGGAAGAAAAAAAAAAGCATTCTTCAGCACTACCAAAGTGCTTTAGAAATAATTAATTAGCTGACCCATCATTTAATGGTATAAACTTTATATAGATTACATGAACATGAACATGATAATCCTATTTTACCATATAATGGATTTGGGAAAGAAAACATTCATTGATATCCTGAGTTGCAGTTTTCTTTAAGCATGAAAATTCCTACTAAAAGTTGAAAATCAAACTTTCATCTTATAACTAGGAGTAATCTGTCAAAGACATACAGTGTTCCCAAGAGAGCTATTGATCGAGTCGGGAATTTTCCCCTTGGAATTTGGCAGCAGCCATTTTTTGAGCAACTACTAGAAAAATTCATGTTTATTGATTTGCCTCTCCTCTCTTCTCCTCTACTCTCCTTTCCTCTCTCTTTTCTTTTTCTCTTTCTTTCCCTCCCTTCCTCCTTCCCTCCCTCCCTACCTTCCTTCCTTCTTTCCCTCCCTCCCTCCCTCTCTTCTTCCTTTCTTTGTTGCCTCACTCTGTTGCCCAGAAAGAAGTATCATGGCATGATTACAGCTCTCTACAGCCTTGACCTCTGGGGCTCAAGTGATCCTCAGCCTCCTGAGTATCTGCGACTACAGGCATGTGCCACCATGCCCAGCTCATTTACATACATGAAAGGAAAGGAGGAAAGGAAAATAACTTCCCACTCTTCAAAATTATTGAGAATCTTTTAAGATTTTTTGTGGGTTATATCTATTGCCATTTAAAGTATTAGAACTTAAAACTAAAAATAATTTTAAAACATTAGAATATTTAAGCATACATTCAACGTGATGACATCATCATACATTACATAGCTTTTGGAAAATTTCACTGTACACTGGTGAAAGCATGGGGCTGAAAAAGCAAATAATACCTTAAGTATCGTCATGAAAATAACACTGACCTCGCAGATTATCTGAAAGAGTCTCAAGAGCTCCTAGCTGTTCCAGGCAATGCTTTGAGAACCACCAATATATTTCAGTGATTTTATTTTATTGATGAGAAGACTGAGGTCTAAAAGGGTAAGTGACTTTTTCCAAGTTGACATGCAGAAAAATGTCAAAATTCCACACACATAAATATTTAGTCCCATAGAGTTAGAGAGAACAGGCCCCAGAACCTGCCTCGCAGAGGCAAGATGACAAGCTCCACTGAACCACATATGGTCATTTTTATGAAAGCAACAGACTAGAGAGTGAAATGGACAACCTGACCTTTAGAATATTCTCTAGACTTCACATGGCCTCCCTGTGAAAGAAATCTGTCTTGCTGAAGACTATGAAAATAAAGCTGATGAGGAGTAGAGCTGCAAATGTCCAACACTCTAGTAAAGAATTTTCCATATCTTAAAGGCTGGTCTGCTTCAAGCAGTAGCCTTCTGCTGAGATACTGATTTCTCTAACATGGAGGGCTAGTGCCTGCTCTGTGGAACAGATGGACAATTTGAAAAGGGAGGTCTTAATTTGTAGTTTGTTGCTTTGTGAATTTAAACCAGACCCCAAAGGGAAGATTACAATGCCATTTCAATTACAAGCAAAAAAAAAAAAAAAAAAAAAAAAAAAAATTAAATAAAAAAAAAAAAAAAAAAAAAAAAAAAAAAGCAAGTTCTTAGCAATGCCAATAATGGAGTTTATATATGCTAGTCAAATCCTTGATGAGAAAAACATACCTCTTAAAGTTAATGTCATTTGTGTATTTTTATCTGTCTTATATGTTTAAGAAACGTGTGGGTTTAGGACAGTATTGCTTCGATTCAGCTACCTTTGTTTATGCTGATGAAAAGAAGCTGTTTTTGAAGCTTAATATTCTCTTAAAAATGTATATCCCCAAATCAATTATACCACAAAACTTCCTTAGCTAGTCATCCCCTATATCATTGAAAGTTTCTTCTTGTCAAGACAGATATCATCTATATTTCTAAGCTTTTTATGATAAATAAATACAAATTGGCAAAGTACTTGAATGGAACTATAGCAGACATGAAATACAAAGAGCAATGAAGCTCTTTGTGAAAAGTCTGAATTTAACCCAGGCTTTCCATTTCCCAGCTAGGTAAGTTTGGCAGGTGACTAGCTTCCTAGTCACAGTTTTCCCATCTCCAAAATGAGAACAATGTTGCCTGCCTCACAACACTCCAATATTAAGCGGTGTATCCTACTGCTTATGAGCCCCAGCAGCACCCAGAAGAATTTGTGTCCTTGTGCTGACTCTGCTATGACAGTGACATTGCCTAAGTGACCCCTCATTGTTTTCAATTCAGCAAAATGCTTCCCCACAAAATTAGGAGAGAGCTGTCCATTGAAGAGAAAAAGAGAAAATGAGTGTGAAACACTCTTGATGCAATAGCTCAGTAAATATTATCTGTTCTTATTCATATCATTAACAAATGCTATTTCCAGTAGAAGATAATTTACTGGGATGGTCTGAAATCTGTCTTTGCCCAAAACAACACTATTTCTGAAGCTAAGGTATCATTACAGTGGAGCCCAGCAAACGGAAAAGACCTGCTCTGTTTCATTAGATAGGTTCAGAAGTATTTCTTTCCATTATACTAGTTAATCAATGATTTACCTAACACATATTCGTGCAGTTGGAAAGCAGCACTTCAAGACAGTTGTTGTCTTCTGAAACATGTACTAGCTAAAAGCTAAGGCAGTAAATATGGTACCTCCAAGTCTTACAGGTGATTATCTTATTCTGATTGCCACCTTGGCTTTGATTAGGCCACAGGGAAGATCTGAGCTGTCATCTCTACCCACTGAAATACACCTATGGAAAATTTCTGGAAAATTTCACTGTACACTGGTGAAAGCATGGGGCTGAAAAGGCTAATAATACCTTAAGTACCATCATGAAAATAGTGCTGACCTCACAGATCATGTTATATATGAAAATAACCTATGTTATTTTCAAATATATCAATATACAATTTAAAAAGCAATAGTCACATAAAAATTATATTTCACTGTTTGAATGCCTCCAGTGTTCAGACTCATGGTTCAAATATCTTCTATAGTATACATATTAGTGGCTCACGGAGGTAAAGAACCTCTATCCTAATATTAGACACAATGGTGCTCAAAACATGTTTGCTGAAGTGGAAGGAAGATTTATTTTCACATGGCTTTTATTTTGTAGCAACTATCATTATATATTTTGTTAAAATAAGGTCTGGAATATACATTATCTTAAAAAAAAAAACCTAAGATCTAAATTCAGGCAGCAAAGACCGTTATATATCAGACGTTTCATTGTCATCTTAGTTTTACTGAAAATGAACAGAATTACAATTTGCCAAGACACAAGGCATTTGGAAATGAACTTTATAAGTATAAACTTAAGAAATCTTGAATTGGCAGAAGCAATTCTAGGATATGTACAAAAAACATGAAGCTTGTATTTCTAAACAGGTAAGACTGCAATTCAAACACAAGCTACTAAAATTTTGGCTCTGGGTCTATGTAAAGCCACATAAATAATAATTTAAAAACCTGATGAATGTAGCTGCATTTTGAGCTTGCCAAATCATCATAGAATGATGGAATCATAAAAACAGAAGCAGTGGCTAAGATAAAATGAAAACAAAAAGAAAAAAAAAAAACAACTCTCCCTCATTCTCTGTGTTGCCATATTTTACTATTAAATAAACCACTTCCCTGAGAGGACCCTGTAGACAAACCTGAGGCTCACCTACTTTTGGGATTTTATGTGTGAAAATTGTCAAAATCAAAGCAGTCACTAATGTTAAAAGAAAACAAGCAAATAAAAAATGTGACAAATAGAGCAGGAGAGGTCATTAAAAGAGGTTTCTCATGCCTGCATGCCTGATTAATGAAAACTATCACAAAACAATTCCACAAAAAACATAACCTTGCCCAAAGGACACACAATCTTAGACAAAAAAAAAAAAAAAAAGTTCTTCAAGGACAACTGCTTGGCAGCTGCCTGTTCAATCTCAGATTGGCATCACCCTTATTGTTGACCTTTGTAGCCAAGGACAATTATTTCAGAACAATCATAACATCTTCCTAATTTATTTCCCTTAAAAATCTTTACCTCCCTGAGTGTGTACATAGTTACTACGACATGTGTATTTCCATTACAATGCTCTATTCCCAAGTAAGTATCCTTTTCTTTTAGAGAGCCTCTCTCTGTTGTTATTTATGTTGAAATATGTTATAGGCACCTACTAATTTCCTTTATTGTTTACATCTGTCTGGGTTAGGTTTCTCTATTACTAACAGCCAAGTAATCGAACTGATAAAAGGACACATTTTTTTCTTAGTTTCATGTTTCACCCTTTGATGGGTTAATTATTCATTCCTTATTCCTTCCTTAAAAAAAAAAAGATTAAAAAAAGTTCTTGTTCAAGTGTTCATCCTTTCCCCACACAGCAATGTACTTCCAAGGAAATTGATCCCACTCCTAGTTCCAGAAATGGGCTATTTCCCAGCACTAATTTTGACTTTGTATCTTCTATGGGTCAGATTCCCTCATGGAAACCAAATAATCACTGGCAATTGTAAGAGCTCCCTATTTCTTGTCTACATCCAAGGAAGAGCATAGCCCACCTGAGGGCAAGGTAGAGTCAACTGTTGTAGAGGAGGGTTCATTACCAGAATAAAAACCTAGTGCTGTTAGAAATGGATAAGTAAGGAATATATGCTGAGTAGAAGCCTTGCCAGATTTATCAAATACAAATGCTGGACACTCAGCTAAATTTGATCTGAAATTTAAATTTTTGGATAACCTTTTAAATGTACAAATATATCCCATACAATATTTGGGACATTCCTATGGTAAAAAAGAATTCCTTCCTTATGTGAATTTCAAATTTAGCAGGCTTCCTGTATATTTTCTGGCATCCCTGTAAGTAAACAACAAAAAAATATTCCCTTTAGGCCATATCAGGTAAGCATCACAATACATACAACATCACAATGCAATATAGTATCATGTATCTCAGGAAGAAGAATGGATATAATAATGACTACAATTTGAGTACCAACTACATGCCAGGAGTTTTACTTACATCAACTAATCCTAGCAAGATCGCTGCAAAGTAGGTATCATTATCATTCTCATTTCAAGTGTGAGAAAAATGTTAAGCTCAGAAAGGTGAATTAATTCGCAGTCACAGAGCTAGTTAACTCACTAATCTGAGATTCAAAGTGAGATATGCCTGACTCTGAAAATCTCATGCCCCTTTCTTTCTACATTGGGTCAATGTAAGAAAGGCACATCCCTATCTCTGCCTAACCATCTCCAGGGCCCCTTCCTTTCAGTCTAAAAGTTTTCTTCAACTTTAATTATAATACTATTTTAAATATGACGCCAGAGCTCAGGAGAAAAATCTGGAGTATAAAGAAACAAGACTAGAGTCAAGACCAGCTGACTGGAAGGCCCTGGTTACTTGAGCTTTAATCGAAGACTACCCTTCCCCGCTTAAATGTACATGTGTTGCCCAAGAAGTTCTCAACTGGTGATAGTTCAAAATTTGCGTAAATTCACATACCTTTGATGTAACTGAATAAAAACTTTCCAAAATGCTGTATGTTTCTCTGAAAAATTTACAGCAAAGTACATTATTGCAGGAAATGGTTCATTTAAAGAACATTTGAATGTCTGACTTGAACCCATCATGCTGCATAGCAAGGCTCTTGAAACATTCTCAAGTGAACAGAAAACGGCAGCTAACCGTCACTACCAGAATCCCCACAGTTAAGTCCCCAGACAGGATTCTCTTCTGTTCATTTAATATACACAGTTCATTTTTCTTTTTCTCTCCAGATCAAGTTCCCAAACCCATAATCATATCATTAAAAAGAAACCTCACTGTTTTCGAGCACTTTCCAAGTTGGTCCACCACATATTGGGATTGCAATCAGGACTCCAGTGACCTGCGTGTGTGTTCCAGGCACCTGTGCCCCAGTTCATTCTCTCCATGGCCAGTGAGCTCCTGCCTCTTACTAGTGATGACAGGTGGGAGGCAACAGTGACTAGGTAGAGGTTGCTGGGGATGCTGTTGGAGCTGAGATACGATTAAATGCACTTTGGTAAATAGCAGAATAATTGTTCCAGGTGCAAAGGGTATCCATTAATTTCAGGTTCTTCTAGCAAAGCAATTGGACTGAAAATTTAGTTCTCCAGTTGGCCAAGGGCTACCTTTTCTCATGGGCTGCCTCGTTCTCACTAAGTCCTTACTCTCAAGTAATTGTGAAGTTGGATATTAGGAGAGAATTCTCCAGACCAGTTGCCACAATTTCCCAGGGGAAGCAGGCACTAGGAGAAAATCTATCTGTGAAAAGATGGCCTCACTCCAGGAGATCTAATGTGGTGGGCTTGAGTGGCAAAGGCAGCTTGTTATGGCTGGTTGACTTCAATCTTAGATAGCATGAATTTAACAAACTGAGAATACAACTCACATCTGCCCTGTTATATCCTTGTTCATGTATTAATGCTATTAATGCTAATAGCTACTATTTGAAAAAAGCACTTAACTTCATATCAAGAACTGTGATAAGTATGTACATATATACGATACTTTATACATTACTGATTAACATGTAAATCATTATGACCTTCACATCTTTTTCTGTCTGGTTTGTACTGAAGGGATCCTCCATATCTGCTCTCCTACCCCTTCCTCATTCCTCTCTTTTGATTCAGTTGTTGTCAAATTGTGACAACTTTTAATCCTGTCAACTCCATCTTGTTTACATATCCCCTCATCTCCTATTTGACAATTTAACACGGTTGCTTTCCTATTTTTAATCTGGTTCTCTCTAGCACCACCGTGACCTAATTTGGGTCATATGTATGCTTAATGACAATATTTTGTATTGGTCTTTATGAGTCATTGATTAAAAAGTTAAATTGTCGCAAGCCCATGTCAGATCCTTGTAGAATTCCAGTGTAGGCATTTCCTTTGGCTCACTGCTCTTGAATAGTAATTACAATTCAGAAATATTAGATGGCAGGTTATATTTAGGGTATCTAGAGCACATTCATATCTCAGGTTGCTTACCTGCACAATATTAGCCTCTTGGGCCAATTTTTCTGATCTCAGTGTGAATACTCACAAATGACAAGGTTATATGAATGCTTGATAAAAACAGAAAAGTCAATATAAAAATATATTACATTGTATATTCCAAATACATCTCAATCCTGATCTCTATAATCAATCTTAATTTTAACAATTGTTCCAAATAATTGGTAAGACAGTTTATCATGTGTCACATCACACACATTTATGTTGCTATTTTTAAAAGCACTTGAAGGAGAAAGGTGGCAACCTGAAAAACAAATCCATGTTAATGGCTTCTAATATTCTGTTATGTCTCCTGCTTTTTAAATTGCAACTTAACAAATCCTTTGCATTAAATCAAAGGGGACTTGGGTGTTATGGAAGCCCTCTCAGAGGGACAGTTTTTAGTAGGTAGCTTGCTATTCCAGTCATGACATGGCCTGCCTAGCTCCTGACTCCACTAAACCTCTTTTGAATTTATTATTCTAATCTATAGTCCCTAGATTTTTTGCTTTTGTACTTTTCAACCTCACCTCTCAGCAATGAGCCACCTGCTCATGACTCTTCTTACCATTTTTTTCCTGATTCTCATATTGTTTTTACATTTTAAAGATTTTTATTTGTATAAATTTAAGGGGTACCAGTCCAATTTTGTTACATGGCTATACTGTGTAGTGGTCAAGTCAGGGCTTTCAGTGTAATCATCATCCACATGGTATACATCATGCCATTAAGTTTTCAGCCCTCACCCCTTCCCATCCTCCTACCCTTTCAAGTCTCCAGTGACTATTATTCTGCACTTTATGTCTTATCTCTTTTCTCTGTATTTTTCTCTGTCCCAGTTCACCAGCTGTATGTGTTTTCCTGGGAGCATCTACTGCATTACAAGCAATGGTCTAGGCACTGGGACTTCCCCAAGAGCAAAACAAAACACCTGCTCCTATAGAGCTTACTTACAGTAGTAGGGTGGAAAGAACAGACACCAAATAAGTATAAAAATGCCAGATAGTGAGAAAGAAGAGAGTGCTGGTGGATGTGTGAGGAAGTGGTGCTGTTCATCATTGGCATCTATCAGGGATCCAGCCTTAACCTCTTGCTGGTCCTTCTCTATGTTCCAAAACCAGAGAAATTCATTTGATTACATAGTTCCCCCCTTAGGTTGATTTCTAAATTTCTATTCCTTTCTATTTCCAGTATCACCAGTATTCTCAGGGTTGATTTCAATCTTCCAGCTGGTTTTGTCTAAAATATTCCTTATTATAATTTCCTCATAGGTAAATTCAATGTTCTAGTGTCTATAGTTTTGTGCATTTTTGTGTATTTCAATATTGGATCGGCCAAATATCTAGGATAATTTATTGCCATTCTCAGTTTTCTTTCAGGTGTTTGCTGTTGTACAGACTCAGCACAGTCATCAGGTAACATTCTAGCCGTCAGCCATGCTGCTGTAATTAGTTTTCACTATTCAGACATCCAGAGAAGGAATTCCCCATAGCAGCACTTCTCAGTAGATTTATTAATATCCAACTGGAAAGTTCAAGAAATAAATATCATGGTAGCTTTGAAGCTTATACATTTTACCTTTCAGGTCATCAGTCTTTATAGTCAATCTGAGTACAGGCAATCGGGCATATACTGCTGCTTGTTTGGGATGCATTATTTCTAGATCTACAAGTGCTCAGCCTCTGAGAACAGCTCTGATGGAATAGAAAAAATTATTGCAAGTAAAAGATGAATCCATTTTGCTTCCATTTAAGGAAGGAAACCATAAAGTTATTTATTTACGTATTTCTTATGAATGTGGAAATTCACAGTTTTTTTCTGCTTTGCCACAGCATTTTCCCATGAACAGAATGGCTTAGAAGGAAAAACCACCATTATCTGAGTCTATCTTCATCTCGCCATATGGCTGTAAAGGGGTTTGGAGAAGCGCTTCACTTGGCCACTGAATGCAGTCTCACAAATCACGGCTAGAACATTGACTAAGCATTGTGTTCTAAAACATCTTTCTTCCTTTGTGATCATTTTAAAATATCAATTGAGAAAAATCAAATGTCAGCTGTGAAATGAATACCTACTCTAGAGGTCAGGGATTTTGCTGTTTGATTCCAATTAGAGATAATGGGAATCATGAGGATTTTTGCTGCATTTATCCTTAGGGCAAGTGTTATTTTTGCAATTAAAGCACTATGTGTGTCTCTGTAGGGTTTTTATTTCATTGGTAAACATCGTATGACATATGTCAAATTTCATCTATTCTTAGGCTTTTTCATGAAAAAATTGCTTTGAATTTTCTGATGTTTAACGTCTATATCCCAAGCCTCCTATTCCCATTGCAAATTGGTTTCTATAGCTTCACTGTCAGTGGTCAATAATCTTACAAATGGATTTATGAATGACATTCATTAAGTAACAGCTTAGGAATAATCAGAACAATCTCAGAACTATTTTTTCCCTTTCCTTTTTTTTTTTTTCAATGCCAAATGTTATATATACAAAAGTCTTGTCTGAATGAAAGCTACAAATGTACTTGAACACATCTGGAAGCAGAGTTCATTCAAACATTATTTTTACCCATTATTAACATTTCTGCTTGCACATTATTCCTGAATATTTATTCAAAGTGACACTTGACTAAATCTTGGTTACCTTGGGGAAAAGAAGGGTCGGAAGATATAATGACACCTCCAGGATACAACTATTTTCTATTTTTAAAAATGCATGTTTGTTACATGGGTATATTGCATACTAGTGGGCACTGGGCTTCTAGTGTACTCATTACCCAAAAAGTGAGCATTATATCGGATAGGCAATTTTTCAGCCAACTTATAAAGCATCATGAATCTAAGATACTGTGTTTGCAAATATTACAAAGAGCCCCATTCTTCCCTGAGCCCACAAGGGGGCGCCAGGTTAGCACCTTCCTGTGAAAACTACTGAGTCAGGTTAAGCTTGTCAAAGAGCAGCCTCAACAGGAAAAAAGAGCTCCCACCAGCCATTTTGAAATTACCACAGGAAGGAAAAAGTGTCATGAAAACAACGTCTTAAGACTCATCACCACTAAAGAGAGGAAGCAATGGAGTTCACAGGCCATCCTGGGGTAATCTCAGCCCTTTACAGTCCTTTGCCCCTTGCTATTTCAGTCTCATTATCTCTGAGCTTTCTTTCTAACTCAAGGGAAAAAGGCCCCTTCTCTTCCTTAAAGACTAATCTCCATCTCTTCTCATTTCCGAAGAGGCATACTGTCACTCCCATTTCTTCCTTCTCTAACATCTTCATTCTCTCTCCGCTGTGAATTCCTTGCTCCCCCCATATCCTACATTGTCAACTCCATCTCCATCTTGAAAAATCTGCCTCTTGAACCTGAAGTCCCATCTAGCACCGAGTTAGTCTTTTCTTATCATTACCAGACGTCTTACAAGAGTGGTTATTTAGATGTCAGATTAATGCATTGTTTACCTAAGGAATAGTAAAGTGTCAGATGGGGTAACGCGTTTGCTGAAACAGCTCTTTCTAAAGTCAACAACTTTCTTTGACATTTAAACATGCTTGCCATCATCTGCTTCTAGAAAGTCTGTTCCTTTATCTTCCAGAACTTTACATATTTTAGGTTTTCTTCTTTCTTTTCTGATGTCTTCCTTAATTTTTACTCTAGTTCTTTTTCCTTTTAACCACACAAGCTAAAAATCCTTGACTTTTTTTTGTTGTTTTATTTTTTTCTATTCACTTTTAAAAATGTATGTGCAGTAAAATTAATTCTTTTTGGCCTACAAGTGATATGTTTAGACATACGGTTTAGGCTTACAGTTGTGTAACAACCACCAAAATCATGATACAGAAACATTCTTTCGCCTCCCCAAATTTCCTCATGCTGCCCTTCATCCACCCCAGTCCACTGGCAAACACTGATCTATTTGCTACTCCTGTAATTTGTATTTTCCAGAATGTCATATAAACAGAATCATCCAGTATTAGCCTTTGAGTCTGATTTCTTTCACTTAGCATACTATATTCATGCCACCATGTTGATTAATATATCCATTTTTTTTTCTTTCTGTGGCTGAGTAGTACTCCATTCTATGAAGGCACATTGTTTTTCTATCATTAGTTGAAGCCCATTTAGGGTATTTTCAGTTTGTGCATGTGTGATTCTGAATAAAGACTTTATAAAAATCCTTGTACAAGGTTTTTGTATATACATAACTTTTTATTTCTCTTGTGTATGGTATGTGATAAGGCTACGTTAACTTGATAGAAATTGCCAGACTGTCTTCAAAAATAGCTGTACTGTTTTGAATTCTCACCAGCAATTTGTAATTCTATTTACCCCACATCTCCTTTAGCACTTAGTATTGTCAGTCTTTTTCATTTTAGTCATTCTAATAGATTTGTAATGGTATTCCATGTTGGTTTAAATTTGCATTTCTCTGAGAGCATCTTTTCACGTGCTTTTCTTCTTTAGTGAAATGTTAGTTCAAACTTTGCTCGTTTTCTTGAAAATTGGGTTGTTTGTTTTCTTATTGTTGCATTTTAAGGACACGATATAATAGCAATAGGAGCCAGCTGAATGCCTAGGCAAATAGAGGTGGGTCCCCGGTGAAACCCCACCTTCAAGCCAAAAACAGCTTGAAGGCTGAAAGACTGGACTACTGGTTCCAGATGAAACCCACAACCCAGAGTGAGAACTTCTGCTCCTATTTTCCCACCCTGTCCCCATTGATTCTTTCAGAATAATGCCTTTTAACCAACTGAATGTCTCCTTTTCCTATACTACCTACAGCCTGCCCCTCCCCCATTTTGAGCCCATGAAAGCTCTGGACTCAGCCATATTAGGGGGACTTTTCTGCCTTCAAAAAGGGAGACCACTCCCATGTACTCTCTTCCCCTCTCCACTGAAAGCTGTTTCATCATTCAGTAATATTCCCTACCTTGCCTACTCTTTGATTGTCAGCACATCTCATTCTTCCTTGGTGTGGGACAAGAACTCAGGAACTGGTACACAAGCCAGACTTGGCCTGGGCTGGCCAAGTGAGCAGGCCATCTCTGGCAGTAGGTAGCATGGCAGAGTGAGGCCCAGTGGGACATTGCCAGCCAGAAGTCTCTGGCTTGCAAATTGACCCAGAAGAAAATCCTGCATCATTTATATATACTGGACAAAGTTCTTTGTTGCATGTATAATTTGTAAATATTTTCTCCCGGTTCATGACTTTTTTTTTCTCTCTTAAGTGTATTTTTAAAGAAGTTTCTAATTTTAATGAAGGCTGTTTTATCAGTTTTTTTCTTGTGTAGATTATGATTTGTCATATATAAGAATGATAATATATAAGAAATATAAGAAATTTTTGCCTAACCAAGGTTACAATTGTTGTCTCCCATGTTTTAACCTAGAAGTTTTATAGTTTGGGGCTTCATATTTCAGTCCATAATCCATTTGAATTAACTTTTCAGTTGTGAATGGTACTAGTTAAGGTTTATATTATTCACATGTGGAGATCCAATTGTCCCAGCACCTTGTGGAAAGGTGACTTTTCCCCCATCAAATTGCCTTTGTCCCTTTGCCAAAAATCCATATATTTCTATGTCTGGGCTCTTCTTTTTAATGTCATTAATGTATGTGTCTATCTTTTGCCAATACCACCTGCCTTGATTATTGCAGCTTTACATGTAATTCTTAAAATCCACTACTCCTCCAAGATTGTTTTTCTTTTCCAAGATTGTTTTGGCTGTTCTATAAATTTAATGGATACAAGTGTAATTTTGTTACATGAATATAGTGTGTAGTGATGAAGTGTGGGCTATTGGCATAATTATCACCTGCAGAGTGTGCATTGTACCTACCAAACAATTCTCAGCCCTCACCTTTTCTCATCCTTCCACGTTTCCAAATGTCCAGTGACTATCATTTTACACTCATTGGGACTTCAGCAAGAGCAAAACAAAACCCCTGCCCTTATAGAACTTATAGTGGTGGGGTGAAAAGGACAGACACTAAATAAGTGTATAAATGTCAGATAGTGAGAAAGAAGAGAGCAAAGGTAGATGTGTGAAGAAGTGGTGCTATTAATTATCAGCATCAAGGTTTTATTTTGTTTGCTTTTCAATTAAAAAAAAAGTTTTTAAATTAACTTCATTGATATCTGCAAAAAATCCTGCTGGGATATTGTTTGGGAATGCATTGACCAGTTTTGGGGAAATTGACAGGTTAACAATACTGAGTTTTCCAATAAATGAATGTGATAAACTGCTTTATTTGTTTTAGATTTCTTTGATTTCTATCATCCGTATTTTGTAGTTTTCAGCATGCAGATTCTGTATATATTTTGCTAGATTTTTCCACTAAATATTTCATATTTGTTGATGCTATTGTAATTAGTACTACTTTCTGGGTTCATTTCTTCAAACAATATATCCAGTTTATATATCCGAAGGCTCATTTCTTAAAACTGTACATCTAGTTTTACTGCACTATCTCTGAGGCCTACCCCCTTACCTCCAGTTAACGCCTGGATTATTTTAACGCTCTTTGTCATTGGCTTCTGTGTCTCCTGTCAATGTACTTAGCACGTTATGATCAGCCAGCTTTCCTAAACCACAACTTTGTTCCTGTTACACAGATTAAAAATCTTTGTCTACAACCTCTACAGTCTAGTATTTAAGGCAGACTTTACGAATATTTTCTTCCATTCTCTTGAAGAAAATTCTGAATGATATAGATTCATCTACTCAAATACTTTTATTGAGTTCTAGAAGTTAGGGATGTAATGGGAGGAAGTCAAAAGATAATAATGTCTTAACAGCTAAACAATAACAAAAACAACAATTACAAGTCAGGGCCTTCAAAAAATACTATATGATTTGCCAAGTAGCTTTGAGGAAGGCTTGAACAGCATTTCTGAATACAAATAGAAGCTACAAGATATTGAACACTGATTTTCTATCAAGCTATATCCTAAGTACTTTACATGTATTATTTCACTCATCTTCATGATAGCATTAGAGAATGTCCTAGGTGTGTTTTTACCCATATTTTACTGATGACGAAACTGAGACTTAGAATATTTAAGTAATCAGCAAAGGTCAGTCAGCAAGTGGCCTCTGGAGTCAGGCCACAATTCTAGTTCCAATTCTGAACTGGAATTGGAGTTCCAGTTCTGAAACCGGAATTGGAGTTCCAGTTCTGGAACCGGAATTGTTCTAGTGGGTTTAACTCTGCCTTAGTGCTTCCCAGCAACCATCAGCTGGCCAATACTCACCCATGGTAAGGCAAATGGTCAGCAAATCTAGACAATATAGCGAGGTAAGTCTTCAGCTCTTCTGAAAATTTCCCAATGCTACTGGATCACATTCAAATAATTATTCTTGCTGCTCCTTTCATTTTCCCTCTCTTCCTTCACTATGCTTGAGTTTCTGAAGAAGATGGACAATTATAGTGGATAAAGGACAAGTTAACAGCAGCCATATTTTCTTCCAGTGCATCGCAGGAGCTGTCCTTGCTCATGGGAACTTGTTCATATCTGGAAGGTAGGGAATTCCTGAAAACCAGGGAAAAGTGATTTTCTGGAACCTGTGGCCAGGTAAAGGATGTCGAATATATCATTCACCTTGAGGATCCATGCCCATAATATTTATAAATACTATGGAGGAAGCCATTGCAATCCATGGAATTCCCTTCTTAGCACTTGGTTCAATGTGGGAAACATAGGAGAGACTCAGAAAGTATTATATTATATTGAATTGACATGAATGTTGACAGATGTACATGTACATGATGTTAGATCCTTTCCTGAGCACAAAATGTAGCTATAAACCACTCCTCATTTGAATAATATAGATTAGTTACATAAACTAAAACATGTATTTACCTGCTTAACTGAGTGCACAACCAAACTAAGAACTCAAAAAATCCAATTGGAATCAGGTTTGGTAAATGGAAGCCTGAACAACCATTTTCAGAGAGTAGAGAGCATTTAATGGTCAGAACATTTAACTTTGTACTGATAGAAAAAAAGCAACACCACATCAATTCCCTCTCAAGAATGCAGTTTTTTTCCTCCATCTTCTTCATTCTGGAAAAAACATTTATTTATTTATTTATTTTTTGCATTATATATAACTTGAGATATCCTCTTATTCAAAATATTTGATCAAACAATTTACCAGTCACCAAAAATGGGTGGGGGGGGGTGCTATGTGCCCATAAGATACAAATGAATCTTTTTTCCTTTCATTATTAGTAATGAATCTTTTTTTTCCTAGATGTTTATCTAGTCTTTAAAGAAAACATTAACATTTTAATAGAAAGAGCACTGAAAATCAGTTTGTAATGGACATTTCACTTTATAGTTCCATTAAAATCTGTGAATTTGTTCAGCAAACTGTATCGAGTTAGCCCTATTTGATAGACAATCAGTCTACCTGAGAGATGGCCTTCTCTGGGGGCCCCTTCCATGTGAGTGGATATCAAATGACTTGTTGATTATTCTGACTTCAAAGGCTGCTAGGGCTGAGACCTTCAAGGTGGTCTGTAATGCCCTGAGTGTTGAGGCCACCTGTCAGTGTTACTTCCAAATTAAAGAGAATCTGTTGGGAAATGAGGGGTAAACTTCCTCTCTTTCAGATTAGGCAATTAACGTTGAGCAATTTTACTTTTTCAATGCCAGTTAGCATGGGAAAAGTATCATCAGGAAAATTCCAGGTCCTTTTATTGTTGAGATAGATGCATTTTCTTGTCACAAAATAATAATAATAACGTACATAGCCATTTGCAGATTTGCAGAATTTTAGGAAAATTTAGAGTAAGTAGTTACGTACATACAATCTTCTATTTTTATCAGTTTCTGAATATATTTTGGTACTGTATTTATACTAATGGAAAATGATCATTTGAGTTCTAGAGATTTATTCTGGAGAGAAAACAATTGCCAAACACTCATGAGCCACTTATTTATTTATTTATTTATTTTTGCTTAGTTTTTGTACTCTTATTTATCAGCTGATACGGCTTCCCAAATATAAAATAGGTAGGTCATTATGGCAGTGGGACTTGTTTCTGAAACTTGTATATTTGTGCTGATTCATGTTATGAAATATGAGACTAAGTAAATAGTTGAACACTGTACTTTTTAACACATTAATAAAATTTAAAAATTAAATACAACTATTTAATAAAAGTTATAGAAAGGTAACAAGCACATAGGTACTGAAATAACTTATGTGGCCAGTTTGGGCATTTCATACAAACTCTCACTTGAATGTTTCCCATTGCTTTATCAATCTTCATATAAATAGATATGTGGAAATGATTTTCTTGAATATGTGTGGCTTCCAGATAACTGTAATAGCAAAATTTGTTGAGGGTTGTGCACTTTATTTTCAAGTATTTGGAAGGACAGAAGAAAGTGATTCCTATTCATTAGGCTCTGAAACGAAACCACATTGTGAGAGCTCCACTTCAACAGAGATAAATATTACAAAGCAACTCTTCACTATCTGTTTTCAGATCCCTGTACATTTTGGTAATACAGAATTAATTAAATACTTCTTAAAAAAATCTCAACTCTGAGGTGGAACCGAATAGAAATACACAAACATCTGATGCTGATTTTCATCCTGTACTTTGATGTTTCAATGCATGTATCACTCTCATTTTAATAGCTTCAGCATAAATACAGTAATTATGAAATATCACTGGAATCTTCTAACATTTTAGGAGATCAAAATGACACTGGTTGTTACTTATGATTTTATGTTTACCATTAGAAAACTTTTGTTTTGAAATAATTTTAGACTTAGAGTAAAGTTACAAGATTAACACATTGCACAACCCTGGTACAGTTATCAGAACTGAGATTATCTCTGGTACCATACTATGCTCTAACCTACGGACTTTATTCCGTTGTCACCAGTTTGTCCAACAATGTCCTTTTTCTGTTCCAGGATCCAATATGGAATCCCACATTGCATTTAGTCATCATGACTTCTCAGTCTCCTTTAGATAACTTTTCAAATAAAATCTTAAAGCAGTTTTTCACAGTGAGCTCTTTTCTTTCATTTTTGTGTTTTGACTTTAGTTCACTTTATAATCCCTATTTGGAGAATCGTTCTAGAAAAATCTTAAATCATTTTCTTCATATTATATCAACTCTCATCTTTGTCTTGAAGAAAGTAAAAACCACAAACATTCACAGCTATTTAAATTACATGTACTAATTTGTTCTCAAGTGCTGGGTGGTACCCTTGTCCCTGTGCTAGGTGGGACCCTGGAGCAAAGATAGCTAGGCAACATATAATCCCCGGAGATTTAAAGTGTCCAGACAAAAGGTAAAGACACATCCAGGAGAAATTTTGGTAGAGGATTGAATCAGTAACATAGTTAAGACTCCAACCATCTCAATCCCAGCTCAGTAAAGAGCCTAAAAGGAGCTCCTTATTTCAAAGTTTACTTTTTTAAGGATTTCAGAGCAACCATTTTAGAATATTTCATTTTTTAAGATGTTACAGTTATAAATTCATTAAATTTTAACATGTTATTTTTATAGCTATCAACTTGCTACCAGAATATCACTTTTATTAATTAAAATATTTTCTTCTGAATAAAAACAAAATCATTGAATTATTTTTCTTCAAAGTTTATTAAATGGACACTGAAGTTTTATTTACAAGGCTATAGATCGGCTAGATGTTAAGTATTCAATAAGATATGATTGGTTAAATGTATTATAGTACACAAATATACACTGATGTTATTGTAGAAGAGTAAAGACTTGAGAAAGATTCATTTTTATATTGTGTATATTATTAGAAGACAATAGTCTGCCAATATGTATGAGTCTGATTTTAAAAAAATATGAAATATGTGTGTGTGAAAAAGGATGACCATACATATGCCAAAATGTAAATCTCTAGATAATGAGATTTGAGGTATGTGCGTTTTCATAATTAAAAATATTTTGATAATAATCTTATATCTATTTTGGTTTAAGAAAAAATCTTATTTAAAAATCTGAATTGAAAATGTTTGCTGCTCTTAGTATATGTTTACCTCATAAAATTATAGCTAAAGATTTTTTTTCCTTTTTTGGTAACATGAAGTAATATTTAGTACCTGTAGGTTTTGAAAAGTTGAGTCTGCACCTTCCTCCCTCTCTTGCTCCCATTCCCACCACGTGACATACCAGCTCCCTTTCACCTTACGCCACGATTGCTAGCTTCCTGAGGCTCTCACCAGAAGTACATGTTGGGCCCATGCTTCTTGAACAGCCTATAGAAGCATATAGAGCCGAATTATCCTCTTTTCTTTATAAGTTACCTAGCCTCAGGTATTCCTTTGTGGCAATCAAAATGGACTAAGATAGTTGGTTACCAAGCCATATGTCAATTTTAAAAGTAAATGAGGATTTAAATACAATGTCCCATTTACAGCCAAGCTAAGCATCCACGTACATATGTTCTGTAACAAAAATCTTAAAGGGGTGGGAAGAAGGAGAGAGGACGGAATGGAAGAGAGGAATAATATTGTATTCAATGTGTGCTGTTGCAGAAGTTTTAAAAATTGTACCTAAAAGGTAGGCATTCTTTAGCCTTCCCTAAAGGGAAGAGGTGGGAGCTGAAGTAGCCATTTCAGCCCTGAAATGCTCATTATATAAAAGAAAATTAAATCTCTGTCTCAAATAACAATTTTGGGGAGCCTCTGTATATAATGACTATGCAATAGGAGGCATCCTTCCCATCTCTGCCACATCAGTCTTCTCGCAGGCTGTCTCCTCTCTTACCTCATCTTTAAAAAATCTAAATAAAAGCATCTCACATCCCTGCTTAAAAACTTTTGACAGATTCTCATTAAGCTTAAAGTGAAATCCAAGTTCTTTATCATGGCCTATAAAGTTGTACATGATGGGGTCCCCGCCTAATTTCTCCAGGTCATCTCATATCACATATTCTTGCCAGAAAGAAGCCTTCCTCAAATATATCTAGCTCTGTCTCACCCCACTTTGCATGTACTGTTCAAATTACTTAGAAATATTCATTCCCATTCCATCTCCTTCTCACCTTTCTTCTCTATTCCAAAAACTAGCTCTTTGTCTTCCTTCAATTTCTAGATTAAATGTTACCTCTCTGATCATTCTGTCTAAAGTTCATCATCACCTCATACCCCATCATTATTTTTCAATTATTGCCACCTTTTAGTTTTCATCATCCCACTTGTCACAGCTTGTCATAATAAATTTGTCTGTAGCCTGTTCTTTGACTGTCTCATTAAAGTGTAAATTCTGTGAGGACAGGGGTTATGCCAGATTTGTTCATTACTGTTTACAAGTACCTAATGGGAGTGCCTAGCACTGGCCAGTGGTTCCCAGTGTTGGCTGAACATTAGAATCACCTGGGGAGACTTTTAAGTACTGATGTCTAAGTACTTCTCTTTACAAGTTAGATTTAATTGGCCTTTGTTGAGACCCAGAATTAGTACGTTGTTAAAGCTCTCCAGGTGATTCTAATGTACAGCCAGGTTTGAGAGCCAATATACTAGGCCCATGGTACTCAATCATTGACTATACATTAAAATCACCTGAGGGCCTTCACAAAATCTCAGTACATGTACCCCACTACCAAGTTCTGATTTATTTGATCTAGAATGGTGACATTGAGTATAAAATCGTCCCAGGTAATTCAAATGTTGGCTAGAGATGGAAACTATTTTTATTAGTACTCAACATATCGGCTCAATGTGTCTGTTAACTGAATGAACAGGAATGAACTGTTTTTGGTCACTTCAGGGCACATTGAAGTTATTGCTTCCTTAGGGCTCATGTAACTATTGCATGATTATTCTCAATTTTGTATCTACATATATCCCAAGTTACTCTTTAAATTCACAGACACTTAAGCCCCTCCTTACAATACATATTACCCTGACCATCCCTCACAGAGCACTTGGCACAAAGTCCGTCACAGGGAAGGTGTCTGGTGAGTGTTTGCTAAATGTAGTGAATTCATTAGCTGTATTTAAAAAGGGTTGCCATAGCCCAGGTTCCTCAAAATACTCTATGCTGGTGGTGCTCTTCTTATTTATTTGTAAGGAACATGGCTGTACTGCAGCCAAGCAGGCATAGGGCAGCAGGCATAGGCCAAGGTAAACGCCTGGATGACTCAGCGGGATTGGGACACAGGCACACAGACCCGTGTCTTATCTGATAGCCATGTAGACATAACATAGAGACGCTCCCCACCTGGCTCTCAGCCACTGTCGTTATACAGTGTATAAAGGTAACACTGACCCTGTGAAGGTGCTGCTAAATAGAGCCACCTCTCATTTACCTGCTGTCTCTCGAGTGTTCTTCCAGCTCCCTGCCCCACTTCCACCCTCTCCCCTCGGGCCAGCTGGGGCTGGACCCCAACCCTGAGCATGAAATTACTAGAGTTCATGCCTTTACTTTCCAAAAAGCTCTGTTCTGAACCATGCTGGCCTGAGTGTAGAGAGGGAGCAATAAGATAAACTTGCAAGTTGGAATTAGACTGAAAAGGCAGCTCCCGCCACGCAGAAGTCATGGATACCATGATTCCTCTTGTGCAAAAAGGCTAACATCCCTCTCCACTCCCCAAGTCCCGAATGTTACCATTATATGTTTTCTGAATTGATGTTTATCCTCTGCTATATACATTTTAATGTTATTCCAGCATTTCTTTTATTATAAGAAATGTTCCTTTAAAAGTCTTCAAAGAGTGCATTGAAAGTGCCAGTCTGTCTACAGTGCCACAGAACAGTCTGAGGATTTTTGAGGAATAGAAGGTACAATGTGTCTTATCACAAAATGCCAGCCCCAGCAGATGGTGCCGCCTACAGGGAGTAACAAATCAAACGACAGGACCAGAATGCCTTTCAACTTAAGAAGCATGGCACAAAGGATACTGGCATCATAATTTGTAGTATTACCAAAAAGACTTTAAAAAGTCCCTATTCGCCCTTGAAAAACTTTTCATCTGACTTGCAAAGTACTGATGTAACCAGACCACATAGCCAGGAGATCGTTGGCTCCAGGAAGGCAAGAACTTTGTCTGCTTAATGCTGTACCCCCTGCAACAAGAATGGTAACTACTCAGAAAGTATGTGCTAAATAATGAATTAATGAACTAAAGTAACTTACGCACAATGGAGAAAAAAGAAACAAGTGCAGGATTTCCAAAGTAATTTTTAACGTCAGACAAACTGGCCCAAGAGCATATTACCAGGTGAGGGGTTATGAGACTTAGGTGTCTAGACAGGATAAGTAAAAAAAATCCCCCACCCCCTTTTCCACTTGCACGTGTGTGTGTGTGCATGTGTGTGTGTGTGCCATTATTCCAGAGACACAGCTCCTAAATGAGACAAGGACATAATTCATCCCCCTGCACAGGGGATAGGAGGTAATATGACCCAGGTACATTATTAATTGCTTTGTTTGTGAGCTCATAACCATGTAATTGTTTTAACGACTAGCAGGTGGGAAAGGGGACCTCAAACTCTTGTAAGTGGGGAGATTAGTGAACCTAAATGAATCAGAACAGGGTTCTGGGTAAGGCCACAGAAAAGTTACTTTGAAAACAAATGAGAAAGATGGCTCATTGGTAATTGAAAAGTAAGAGAAAGCAGCACTGGGTTCAGTTCAAGCAAGTCAAAAGTAAGAATTCCTTACTGGGAAGCTTATCTTCTTGTGCCCCACAGTCAGCGAGAGCTTAGGCTATCACAGGTGCTGCGAACCTAATCCCCTTTTGCATCATTTCCAACTGTGGAACGCACACCTGAGAAACAGAGTTCAGCTGGTACAACCAAGATCTGGAAAGGAACTGGCTTTCCCCGTCTGTGGCCTCAACACTGCTCCCCTGATTCCAATGAATAATTAACATATTTTTCTCATATATACCCATTTCCTGACTTAGGATGCTTTGACTTATTTTTCCATTTTCTGATGAGCTTATCAGCACTTAACCCCATCTTAAGTCAAGGAGTTTCTTACAACATATGATGGGGTTAGAGTCTCCGCTGAATGTATATGGCTTTCTACACCATCATAAATTTGAAAAATGAAAAGTCAACCATTGTACATCAAGAACTGTCTGTGGTGTTGCCAGCATTAAGTGCATTTTTGATTTATCATATTTTCAAACGAGTTTCTTGGGATGTGGCTCCTTCATAAGTCAAGGAGCTTCTGTCTACATCCCCTTTGCAGTTAGTTCTTTCCTCTAATTCTAGGAGAACCTAAGGGTAATTTTACAATTACCCACTCCTCCAAGGTGTTAACACATGAGTTTTCCGAATCATGGGAGTCACTCCTTTCCGGATGAAGGGAGAAGTTAACCTCTATACTCATAAAGGCTTTTCAATCACAAGTCTGCCAGTTGAGCATAGTAGGTACTGCGGCATGAACCTGTAAACCTTGCACCGTGCTCACAAAGGATATTCTTTGTTTTCCTTGCTCAGTGGTCATCTTGTGACTGAAACTCATCCTCTGTCTCTATGTTAGCCTTAAGTTGCCATTCATCCTTCATGATTCTTCTAAATTTTATGCCTTCATGGAATCATCCAATAAAAACAGACATTGGCTCCCAATCAACTCTTTTTCCTGAACATCTGTAATCCTATCACATCCGTAGTTGGACAATTCCCTGGACACTTTCATCCTCAGCTTTAGGCCATTCCTAGATCATTCATTCCTAGGTTTTGACTGAGGAGACCCTGGTCTGAGAAGAAGCAGCAAATGAGACCCTGGCTGGCACGAGGAGTGATTACCCCTCTCAGAACCCAGCAACAAGTAAGTCAGACACTAGCAAACTCTGGAAAGCTCATATAGTCCCCTCCCAATTTTGTGGCTTTTAAAAAATTAATATGGTGTACAGTAGATTCTGACAGCCTAGAGAGAAACCTTTGAAAAACATTCTCTGCTCTAGACACGGAGATAAATCCATTCAGAGGACCCTGTCTAGTATCTGGTCTCTATACAGTGAACAGAGGCCTTGTGCCAGGCAGTGCTGCAGGTGCCTCATTTACATCCTCACTTCAAGATGTACTGAGGAATCTGTTGGGGAAATGGAAGTACTGAAAGGTTGATGAAATTGCTCATAGTCTCACATATAGTAAGCAACAGAGCTAGTACAGTAGGTCCCGCTTTTCTATAGGGAATATGTTCCAAGACCTCCGGCAGAGGCCTAAAACCATGGATAGTACTGAACCCTATATACACTGTGTTTTTTCTTATACATGCTGATACAAGGTTTGGCTGTGTTCCTACCCAAATCTCAACTTGAATTGTAGTTCCCATAATACCCATGTGTAGTGGAAGGGTCCCGGTGGGAGACAATTGAATCAGGGGGGAGATCTTTCTCGCACTGTTCTTGTGGCAGTGAATGAGTCTCAGGAGATCTGATGGGTTTATAAACGGGAGTTTCTCTGCACATGCTCTCTCTTGCCTGCTGCCGTGGAAGATGTGCATTTGCTTCTCCCTTGTCTTTCGCTATGATTGTGAGGCCTCCTCAGCCAAGTGGAACTGAGAGTCCATTTAACTTCTTTTCTTTATAAATTACCCAGTCTCAGGTATGTCTTTATTATCAGCATGAGAACAGACTGATACAGATATGTGCCTATAATAAGGTTTAACTTAGAAATTAGTTACTGTAAGAGACTTGTAACATTAATAATAAAATAGAACAATTATAACAGTATACTGTGATAAAATTTATCTGAATGTGATCTCTCTCTCTAAATATTTTATTGTACTCTACTCCTCTATTTGGGACCTCAGATAAGGGGAAACTACTATATTTACGCCAAACTTGTCTGGTTCCAAAGCCTAAGCTCTTAACTGCCATACCACTGCCTCTTTTAGTGACAGAAAGCTGAGCATGTCTTTATCCTCGGCAGATTTCCTGTGTGGCAGTCAGCATCTCGAGGACAGTGCCTTTGCCCTCCTGCTGTGTATATAAACCTTCTCATACTGGATTAACTAATTTGTTTTTATTCTGATCTGCTTTACTTTTAAGAGCAAACACTATTTTATCGTTGTGTTGCATATTGCTTTGTATAAACTGTAAATCTTGGATTTCTTTGTACCCCAATATTTTAAATGTTCGCGTGGCTGATATTTTTTTCAATAGAAAAGAGTATTTCCTTAATGGCTCTTGGTCATGTCAATGAGAAAATGAGAACGAAAAGGCAAGGATTTAATGGGCACCTCTAATGATTGAACTGTCTGCAGCATGTTAAACAGACTTCGGAATCCAGAAAGCTCATCTAAAGAAATTCAGAAAACTCTGGAAAATGTAATACCCAAAGCTGTTCAACATCAACAAATTTAGGAGTTCAAACTAAGAATATAGTATAAAAAGATGCAAATATTTCTGTCACAGGTTAATATTTCAATTAAACTAAAGAATGTTTATAAGCTCTAAGTAAGTATACTTAGCCCTAAGCTTATTCCTTTCAAACAAAAGAGGCAAGGCACAGTACATCTTTTATTCTGTGTTGTTAATGTACAAAATATCCCCACTTCCCTTGAGAATGGGTGCATCTAAAATACACTTGGATGAACACAGAATGTTAAAACATCATAGGATACTATAGAAGTGAACACAAATACATTTTCCCCAAAATTTCAATATTCTAAAGAAAATATATTTATAATATGAAGGAAAATGATTGGATTTATTTTTAATTTCAAAATACTTCTGGTGGTAGAGGTGAAAAAGTAATCAGGTTACCTCCAAAAGAAATGTGTCTGGCATGTTCTTGATGTCTCCTCCAGCGGAGTAAATGGATTACTGCAGTTTAGACCTGGCTATAAGTCCCAGCTACTCATGAGCTGAGGCAGTAGGATCACTTGAATCCAGGACTTCACGACCAGCCTGAGCAACATAGCAAGATCCCATTAAATCAAGAAAGTGGTATTCAGTAGCGAGACTTTTATTATCAAATAGTGCTGACTGACAAATTTTAGTTTCCTCTCCTTCTAAGATGTTACTTTGTGAAGCTGTATTTTTTTCAGGGCTACTCATCAAAACATCCGATAATGTAATTAAAGAATTCAGCTCCGTTCCTTCCACAACATCTGAAACTTCTTCCTTTTTGTTAGTATTAATATCATCTGCTATTCCACCAGCAAGAAGAGGCAAACTAATTATCTCACTGGGTAAACAATTCATCTTCAAGTTTGTCTTATTTATATCATGGTTTTCTTCAATTAAATCTGGTAATCCAGGACAACTGAGCATCCTCTATGCTGTTCCTGCTTCCTGTTTTGCTGTTCCTGCTGTGTTTTGTTTTTTATAGTTAGCCAATGCAATGAACAGAAAGTTTGTTCCTGTGTGCTTCTTTTCTAAGTTGCCATAAGCTAACCACTCATAATGGTCAATAATATAATTATTCTCCCTTATCTTCTTGAGGTGCAAAAATCTTGATTATCATATTGCATGACTGCTGTGTCTCCATGAGTCCCAGCCTGTACCCAACAGTGCTATTCACTGGAGTGGTGCAAGAGTCAGTCTCCAATTTGACCTTATTACATATATACATCTATATTTATAATACCTATATCCATCCCATTTAGATAGAGTGATATAGATATCGAGATAGAGAGATATAGATGTGTGTGTGTATATATAGAGAGCCAGAGATTTCTCCTCTACATATATAGAGATCTCCCCCTCTCTCTGTATACATATATATGTGTATATATATGTAAACAAAGATAGAGATCTCTGCGAGCTGAGGCATATATATATATACACATATATATACACACACACATACATATATACATGTATATATATATACATATATATACACACACACACATATATATGTATATATATGTATACAGAGAGAGAGGGAGAGAAGAAATAGAAAATAAATGTTAGGCTATAGGTATAAAGAATATATATGGTTATATAGAACACACATGCATATTGGCATATGGAAAGGACTAGACTAAGAGTATCATATGTGTCATCTCATTTAATCTTCAGAACAGTCCTGTGAGATAAGCATTCTCTTTATATCCCCATTGTAGAGAAACTGGGGCCCAGGGTTCTGTAACTTGCCCATGGCATGTGGCTCAGATCAACACTGGGATTCCACTTCTCTGACTCTGGCGTTCTCAGCAAGGCTGATTCCATTACTAGCAGTGAAAGTAGAGCATTACCGTGATACAACCACTGCAATACTGAACTGAGCTTTCCAGTCCTTCCACTGTGAAAGGCTAGCACAGTATTTTCAAATTCTTTTAGTAAAACTCATCCATTCTAGTCAATTTCCCTCAGGGTACTGTCAATTTCATGGGAATCAAACCAGGTTTACATTTATGTGTGTGTATAACTCTGATTAACTGCTTATCACTTCTATAAGAGGAATAATATTGGCCTCAGAGGCTTATTGGAGGATAAATTGAAGTGAACACAGACTAAGCACCTTCCACAGTGCTGGGTGCATGGGATGCCCTCAATACATATGAACATCCCATGTTATCATACAACTGAAGTACAATGTTACGGTGGTTATTAATGACCTTGCAAACTAGCTGTAAGATAATTAGTTTTGTTTTACATTGAAATTCAGACATTTAAAATCTGAAGCACCTTTAGATATGATATTTTTTATTTTACAGATCCACAAAAGAGAAAATATTATCAAATGTTTTCCATGTCTAAGTTCGACTTCAGTTTTGGGTCAAACTTGCTCAGTCATCTACTTTCTTTCCCCATTGGTGTTCAAATAGAACATTCCCTCATGGAGTCAGGTGAATTTAAGAAAGCCACTTAAATGAACAGTTTAAAACATTAAATGTACAAGATTCCCCTCTATAATTGTTCCCCTTTTGACTTAGATATGTGGTCAATGAGAGACAAGGAATTCAGTTTCTGACTGCTACCTTCAGGAAAGACAAAATGGCGCAAGACTGGTTACAGAGGAGAGCATCCTTGCAGTGCCAATTTGTCTGCAGGCCACAGAACAAACAAATGATGGGGGAGGAGGACAGGGGAACAGTGAGGAATGAGGATTAGATGTGACCCAAAGGGAATAAAACCCAACCCGAAATAGGCCAAACACATAAATTGCTATTAAATCACGGCTTTATTTTTTCTGCCTTTGCCCTTCTAACGTTTGGTTTCTCAGCAAATGAAAGGAATCATTTGAAGTAAGGGCCTGAAGAAGGCAGGCCTCTGACCTCCAGCTCGACCACAGAGATCAAAGGCAGGCCCCATATGTGTGAGATATTATCTTTTCCAGGCAAGTGGGCATGATGTTTTGTGATGCAGTAGTGTGGAAACAGACAAACAGCCAGGTTAGTGACCGCTGAGAGGGGGTGATTGACGTGGGGGCTGAGCACGAGGAAGGGAGAGTAGGAAGGTGCATCACCCTTCCAAGGCGTTTTGTTTTTGTTTCGGTTCTCCAAATCCTGTGGCATTTTTGTGTTGTTGTTAATTACCTTACTTTAGTTGAAACCACATTTTCATGTTTGCAATGAGCATTTATCCCTGTAAACATGTTCCTTATTTTTTTAACCCTTATCTTTAAATGTGATTAATAGTTTATTTTATTTTGCAAGGCAAGGCTTTTTAGAGACTTTTTATGTAGACAAATTATTTGACTAAAATGTTTTACCAGTACATACGCCATTAAAATGCCTTTAGATAAATCTCAGTATGAAAACAGGTAGCACCACTCAGCAGCTACAAAGCCACTCAGTGTAAGGGGAAATCATAAATTAGACTTCTCTTTTTCTCTGTGTAATTATAAATTATACTTTCTCTTGTTCCCTGCTACCACCTCTACCCCCCACCCAACTCCCCCAACACACATAATGAATCCCCAGGGCAGCTCTCCCGGCTCTCTCTGGGCTGATGCTGCATGAGCAGGAGGATACTGTCAACTCCCAGGAGCCAGCCCGCAGCTCAGAAGCATTCGGCACTCTGGTTCTACCCACTGCCCTTCATCAGGCTGACCATTAACAATCCTGAAAAGCAGAGCAAGACAGAACCGGAGGTGAGATGGACTTCTGCCCATGTGGTTGAACCTGACCTTTCAATCGTTTTTCATTGCATCCTCTGTGGTATGTAGCTCCTGTGAAGAAGCCAGACCCCCATGGACCCAGGTGATGTTGCTTCCTCTCCATCTTCCCATTTTTTTTTTCCCCTCTCTGCCTTCCCTTCCTACTTAGGTCATGCTCTCTCTCCTTGCTGTAGCTCTCACATTCTCTCAATTCATGGCTCTCTTTCCAACTTCTTTACCCAGAGCTTTAGTGAACAGGTCCAGCTGACATTTTTATGAAAAAAATAAAAATAAAGAATACATCAATCAAGTTTCACAGCTTATCCTGGCCCCCATTTTTGCAACACACACATATACACACACCCCCCCAACAAACACACTAATATACATACATATACCAACATACATACATATAGATACATACACTAACATATACACTACACAGAGACACACCAACAACATACATATATCAACACACTAATATCCATACATATACCAAACACACACCAACATATACACTAACACACACACCAACACATACACTAACAGACACACCAACACACACATATACTAACACACTAATATACATACATATACTAACACTAACATGCACTAACATATACACTAACATATATTGCATACTAACACATATGCTAACATACCAACACACACTAATATACATACATATACTAACATACATGCATCAACACATACACTTACATCCATATCAACACCCATATACTAACACACACACACTAATACCCACACTGATACACATGTAATAACACATGTGCCAACACACTGACATATACTAACACATACACACACCAATATACATGAATACACACAGTCACATACAGTAACACCAACACATACACACCCAAATAGCTACATACACGTGTGTATGTGTGTACAGGAAACAATTACATCTGAACCCAGGAACATATTTCTTCATTATCCAGTTGACAATTCCCAGGAGTAGATTCAGAATGCCAGAGAGTTTATGAGGTCATCTATTATTGTCCACCCATAATTGAGCCTAGAGGAATCCTTAGCACTCCCTGTGAATAAAAATACTATTAAATCCTTGTTGGAGCTGAAAAACTCTGCCAGAAGTGTGAAAACAAAGCCCACATTTTAGTTAAAATTCAGGAATATAATGAGGCTTTCTGCTTTTAAGTCAGCCCCAGTAGCAGAAGTGTGCCAGGTACTTTTAGGGCTTTGTGAAAGAACCGACTTAAACAGAAAGATATTCATCACAAGCCCCACAGGAGATTATTTCTGCTAAAAAATATTCATAAAGTTCAGGCACCACTAGATAATGGACAACTAAGAACTAAAGTTTCATTCAAATAAGTGGATTTACATTAGCAATTTTAAAATCTTTAGTAAGAACTGCTGTGCAGTAAGTTAATACAGACTCAATTATCACACTCAAAACAGTAATCTGGAATTCTCCCTGCCCCCTAGTATTCGTCTAGATGATGTTAGACAAAAGAAACTCATTTGCTCTTCCGGGTGTTGAATGAAAAGGTACTTGGGGTTGGTCGAGGGGTGGGAGGTGGGGACGGACGTCAAAGGACTTGAAGCAAAGAGCCTTGTCTTCCCGGGATGTTAAAACAGAGCTGTGTTATTTGTAGGAATCACTTTAGGAATAATTAGGAGGTGGCTCAACAGCTAAAATGAAATGAAGAATTCATTTACTTCTAAGTTCTTATCATCTCTTTCCTTCGGTACAGTACAAATTAAACAATTTTATTATTTTAATACATTTACATTTTGCTTTTTCTTGAGAAGAAAAATATGTAAATATACTTTTTATTTGTAGATCACCTGAATAAAATATATTTTTTTAAATGACTAAACCAGAACCTCATTTTAACAGTATCCTTGGGAGCCATGCCACAGGCCCTAGGGCTAGATGTTTTCTAAGACCCCCTTATAATAAGGGCCATTTTTCCATTCTAAAAATAAATTTCTGTTGACCCCAAGATTGACCTGTACTTAGAATGCACTGTGCTAAAATATCAGCTGTATGTTTTCAAGATAATTTTTTAATGGTCTCTACCATTCCACATAGTGTGCAGATGTCCTATTAATAGAAAGCAATTCAAAGTTATTATTCATAATAAAAGGCAATTTGGGAAGATATTATTATTTAATAAAGTATAAACAATATTTTATTTGCCAAAAAGTAGTGAGTAAAATTGCAAACCCCATTTTAATGACCTCACTGTCAGCTCAGGGCACTAACTTTCATAAAGCTGTTGTCAAAATTCCTCCTCCATGGCTTTGTTGTATCAGAACAAGCTCCTATCATAGAAACTATGGTATCTTATTTATTCACGTGCTTCTTTTGCCAGTGAACAATGAGTTCCTGAAGAGTTGGGACAATTAATCTTTAAATCCCCATCACCTAGCACAGTGTCTAAAACAGTAGAGACTCAATAAATGCTCAGGTATATTTCATGTTATATCAGAGCAAATAGAGGTAAAATTAGTTGACTGCTTTCATAATAACCTATTAATTTGTTTATTTTGAGCCACTGTGCACCAATTCCTACAACTATAAAACAGGAAAAACTTAGAAAAAAATGATATGTAATTTATACTGATTTGAGATATCAATATATTTTATGTGGTTCATCGATTGCTTCTGTACAATTGGATTGTACAGAAGGTATGTCTCCAGATGGTAATCTAACCTTGATCCATTGAGGTGTGCGTAGAGGGGTATCATGAGGTCTATTATATTTATCTAACATTTATAAGAACCTCCTATATGCTAAACACTTTTGCAACTTTTTGGTACAAGCATACAAAGATAAATAAGGTACATTTGCCTCTCTCAAAGAGCTTACAGCTTAATAGAAGAAATTAGTCTTCAAGTTCTATAAATGAATGCCACTTCCCCCATGCTATTGTTTGAATGTTGTGTAGCAAACCAAATTCACATGTTGAAATATAATCCCTAATATTACAGTATTAAGAGGTAAGACCCTTTGGGAAGTGATGAAGCCATGAGGCCCATGCCCTTATGAATGAATTCATGGCATAAAAGAAGCTTCAGAGAGTTGCCTCACTCTTTCTCTTTAACCTTCCCCCACATAAGGATGCAGTATCAAGGTACTATCAATAAGAAACAGCTCTTCACCAGACACTGAACCCTTCAGTGCTTTGATCCTGGACTTCCCAGCCCGCACAACTATGAGAAAATATATTTCTCTCACTTACAAATTACTCAGTCTCAGCTATACTGTTATAGCAGCATGAATAGGCCAAGACACCCTGTGAAGGCTTTGCTGGTTACTCCTTTTTCTCTTGTTACTGTAATTGCTTAATGTGTGCTGGAGTGACTTAATACTGTGCCAGTTAGCAATGCATTTGGCTGCACGTAACGATGTCCACACAAGATGGCGGCTGCATTTCCAGGCATCGTGTTTCATCCCAGACAGGAAGATGAAGAAAGGGCAACAAAAGACTGTACTTTACTTCTGGAAAGCAAAATTTTTATGGAATCTCTCTCAGAAGACTTGGCCTCATTGCCATAAGAAAAGTCTTATTGCCACCCGTCACTGCAATGGTGGCTGCAAAATCAATTATTTGGTTTTCTGCTTTCTACGATAGGTTAGAAAAACGAAGGAGAAATGGGTTGGGAATGGGTGTTCAGAGCCAACCTAAAGTAAATATTGGGCTTAGGCACTGAAATTAAGTTACCCGATATTTTAGATATTGGTTTAGTTATTGGTGTGTACTGATTTTCTTTCCTACTAAACCGAAAGCTCTTTGAGACAAAAGATGTAAATAAACTCATTTGTTTATAGATGTAAATATATGTAAATAAATCATTTATTTATAGGTTCATTCCACCAACAAATATTTATTATAGGAGATATAAATATTTGTTAGTGGAATTAACCTATAAATAAATGAGTTTAGTTACATTAGGATAGAATAAACATAGATATTTTCTAGTTTGCTAAACTAGTCTCTGATACAGTGGATCAAACAAAGGCTACTTTACAAACCTCACTAGGGAAGATTTCCTGTTTGGAAGTTTTTGTGTCCCACAGAATGTGCCACTACCACTTTGCACATACAATTATAAGGGCACAGTTAATATTCAATTAATGCTGAGGGAATGAATAAAGTGAACTAGCTTATTGTGTAGAAATTCTAGATTCCATCATGATAAAGGCCACCCAAGATATCTGAAAATTTCAGGACAAAAAGCTCTAGCTTTCTGCATACTCAGACACTTGGTCCTATGTAGATTAAATCAACAGATAGTCAACATTTGAAAACATTCCTTTTCATGACCTTGCTGCCAATGTTTGTCCACTTCTGATGTTTCCTTCAATTCTCAACTTGTAATCCCTCACCCCAAATGTAAAAAAATTCTCATTGGATGCTGTAGGAACTTATAATACTGCATTGTCATTCATATTCTGGATAAATATGCTATGATTTCTTCTTTAGTTATAAATACCAGAAGATGCTTCACAAACGAAGTAGGCAGATCATGTGGGTGAATGCAGAGCAGACTTATAATGAAGGAATCTGAGACTTCCACTGAAAAACCCTCTTTTATTATCCAACTCCCATCATTATTCAGTGCAGAGGTTGAGGGCACTAGAGAGATCACAAAGCCTTTGTCCTGGACCTGCCCTCATGACTTCCCCTAAATCATTTTATCCCAGTAAGGACAGACCTGTCCCTATGGATTTCTCAGAGAGACACAGTGTCCTTAACAAGTTAGTCCAAGGTCTGAATAGCTCAACCTCAAACACTTACCCATACTTGTAACAGAAATCCCACCTGCAGTATTTTGTTCATTTATATTTCCCTGGCAATAGGGGAGTTGGAAAACAGCTCTCTCTAAAGTCTCACTGTAAAAGATTTTATGTGAAGGTGCTGCTTTTTTCTCCTGTTCTTGAAGTTCAGTTACACTAGTCTATTTAACATCTTTCTTAAGGCTTAATTTTCAAGCCCTCATTCATTCTTCTGACTGATAGAATTGGCTTCAAGTTTTCTTTAGTTATTTGCAGTTGTTTAGCCAGATATTGACATCTTTCTTTCTGAGTGGGCATTCAACGCAGTGCTTAAGTTACTCCTTCAGCATAATATTTGGATTCTATAATATTTGTAATGTAAGAATTACATTAATTAAGAGCCAACTATATGCTGACCACTCTGCTAGGTTCTAGGACTAAAATAAGTTACCCTCATAAAGCTTATCGATTATTAAAGAAAAAGATAATCAAATAATTACATAAATAAATGTAAAACTGCAACTTTGATAAGAGCAGTGAAAGAATTCAGGGCTAAGGGACCATGTTGCAAGTAGATCTGGCCTAGTTGAGAGGAGCAAGGAAAGCTTCCCTGAGAAAGCCACCCTTAAGTCAACATCTAAGAGATGAGAATGGGCTAACGAAGTGAAGGGTAGAATATTCTTTCAGCCCTCAGGCCATTCTCCCACTTAAGAAGATTTTACTGGAAGTGTATAATATGCCAGAGACCATGTTTGGTCCTGAAAATGTAGCAATAAAAAAGACAGGAGTCTAGTGGGAAAGATAGATATTAAACACATGAACATATCCAACAGTGATTTAAATTACCATCAAGGTAAGCGCCATGAAGGAGTGGTGGTGGGGTGGCTTCGAAATCAAGTGAGACTAGTCTGTGGTTTCTCCATAAAAGTAGCCTAGAAGATCATTTGAAAATGGTATGAGTTTTGCAGGACCAACCTGCAAAACATCAACTGTGATATTTCTAAGATTGATACTGATCTGCTGCCACTCATTTTCTCAAAAAGCAATGCTTTGTAGGTGTGAAAATACTTGAGTTAAGTGGTCTCAGGTACTTTCCTGAGTTTGCTAATGAAAAATGTTGAGTAAAGTAGCTGTGAAATCCTTCCCTTAGTCATTTACTGGCTTCTGTTTTTTCCTTAGGCAGATATTTGCACAGCCTGACAGGCTTTGTTCTTGGTTATTGCAGACCCTTAATGTCTGTGAGTGCAAATGGATTTTGTTTTGATTCCTTTTCCTATTTACCTAGTAATAAAAGATAAGATTTTTCACTTTTTTTCTAAACCATACACAATGCTGGTTCTTTCCTGTCTCTAGCCAACACCTTTTCAAAAAAATTGGCCAATTATTTTTAATCTAGATTGTATCAAACGATTTCCTATCCAAAGTATTTTTCTTCTCCTTTAAAAAGCATTGTTTGTCCTTAATGTATGTTTTTAAGGTAATTTTTTATTTAAAATATATTTATTCCTTTTTCTGTGTAAATACATAAAAACATTAGTGTTTTGTCATTTTTTTTTCTGCTCTACACAGCATGACTTTCCATTTTCTGTAGCTTTACTCTTACACATCTTAGCTAGCTCTTTAGACTCATCCTTGAGGAATCAATGACAACTTTCTCCCTTCTTGGCATACATATTGACATTTTAGTTTATTGGATCATCTGTGTTGTTGCTGTAGAAATGTTTGTTTTTTAAAAAATATTTTTTCATCTGTCCTAAGTGTTGCAGTTATTGGTCTTCTCATGTTAAGCACTTAAAAATGCCGTGGCAAAATCTTTGCCATACCTTATTTTTTAACGTGATAGGCATTAGTAATCTGCATGATGAAAACGAATTTTTTTTGCGTTCATTACTTCTTGTTCCTGGAAGCTTCAGTTCAAGCACCTACATATCTTTTAAAGGTTTATTTATTTTTTGAGACAGAGTCTCACTCTGTTGCCCAGATTTGAGTGCACTGCTGGAACCTTGGCTCACTGCAATCCACCTCCCAGGTTCCAGCGATTCTTGTGCCTCAGCCTCCCTAGTAGCTGGAACTACAAGTGCGTGCTGTCACATCCCGCTAATTTTTTGTATTTTTAGTTGAGATGGGGTTTTACCATGTTGGCCAGGCCAATCTCAAACTCCTGACCCCAAGTGATCTTCTGGCTTCAACCTCCTAAAGTGCTGGAATTACAAGCATGAGCCACTGTGATTGGCCAAAAGTTTATTTTTAAATTTAAATTTTTACCCCTACCCTA
>NW_016107324.1:1965169-2000226 GCF_001604975.1 Cebus imitator
TTTTTTACAAAATCAGATTAAGAAATATTTTAACTAATTCATTTGTGATCAATTCACACCATGAATACTAAGAAGAATCACATGCCTCACTCAATGAGCTTGCAGTCTGGTTGGTGGTTGCGGAGGGTGGAGGGAAAACTGATACGGGTATAAATATTTTCTTAAATTCATTAATGTTCAGTGCTTAAATCCTTATGTCATTAACAAGTTGACTATCTTACAAGCTAAACCAGTCAAAGAATTTTGTTTAATTCGAAATGTCAAGCAAGTTCCACAAAATAAGTTTTCTCTTTTCATTTATTTTTATCAAAAGTCTTGCCTCACTTTGTGATCCCTATAGCAAGTAAACTAGTGTGAGTGTTGAAAGAGAGGGAGAGAACACAAAATCTTTCTTCTCTGGCAGAGATGGCCAGTTGTCCACTGAAATTTTCTGTTTGCTTTCATAGTATGGAGTTGCTGACAAGTGGATATCTAATCAGGCACTACGTTTTCAGCATATTTTGCATATAGGTCAGACTGTGTGATTGAGTTCTGCCCAATGGCATGTGGGCAAATGGGATGTATGTCTCAAACACCACACTTAACTACTTTTCTTAGTGCATTTCATCTACTGGGCTATTTTGGGAACCACATGTTGAGGACAGTGGAACTGCAGGACTAAGGAAGCCTGGGCCCCTGGATCACTACTTGGGGTAGAAACATTTGACCAGGAACAACCACATTGAACTGTGGTGCAACAGGAAGCAGACTTTTATTTTATTAACTCATTGCAGTATTAGGTTATATGCCTTTACAATAGTTAGCGTCGACTTTGCAAATACATAGTCATCAACACACTGTAAGTAATGAGGCAACAAGAGAATGTATGGTTTGGCACAATGGTAGACATGGGCCATCTTACCATGCTTGTGATAACACATGAAATGTATTTATCATTTTTAAAAATTTAACTTTTAAGTTCAGGGATACATGTGCATGTTTGTTATATAAGTAAACTTGTCATGGGAATTTGTTATACAGGTTATTTCATCACCCAGGTATTAAGCCTAGTAGCCAGTAGTTATTTTTCCCAATCCTCTCCTTCCTCCCACCCTTTATCCTCCAATAGGCCCCAGTGTGTGTTGTTCCTCTTTATGTGTCCATGTGTTCTCATCATTTAGCTCCCATTTATAAGTGAGAACATGTGCTATTCGGTTTTCTGTTCCTGCATTAGTTTTCTAAGGATAATAGCTTCCAACTCCATCCACATTCTTGCAAAGGACATGATCTCAATCTTTTTTATGGCTACATAATATTCCATGCTGTATATGTACCACATTTTCTTTATCCAGTCTACCACTGATGGGCATTTAAGTTGATTCCAATACATGAAATTTATAATCCAACTCTGCTGCAATTAGTTGAGTATTGGTATAAGTTCCTCACACATTTATGGAAGAGTAAAGTTTAAAATTTAGTGCAGAATATTGGTACAATATCATCCTAAATTTGAAGTAGGCTCGAGCTTTTTAAGTGCTACAGTGGAAATCATGACACCATTGTCATTAACCAGCACATCAGAATGGCCCATGAGATTTTATGAACAAAATCTGAAAACTTAATTAAAATTAGCAATGAAGAGTTTTAATTTAAAGCCATTGATCCTGGTATCTTTTAGTGCAATACGTAGAATTGCTTCAAAGAGAAAATGTTATATAAAGAACTTTACTGATGTATGGATGAGTCTTTTTTATTTTTCTATCCCTGATATCAATCCCTCTGTTTTACAAAATACAAACTTTACATGACATATTTTTACAGTGCATTTCTGCTAAAATTTTATACACTACAAACAGGAATAGTGTGTCCAGATACATCATAACTGGAACAAATACTCTCATTCGAGGCCACTCTTCACCACCCACTCTGTGTATAGCTGGTAAAGTCATAAACCGTCCTTGGACACTGCAATGTGATCTTTCAGTCTGCCATAGCTGACGCCAATTTTCTGCCTGATTGGAAGCATAATGTCTTAAAGGAAATTTCAGAGCTAGCCTTGGACAAACTGCGCTGTTGGTGACATCTGCCTTATTACCAATAAAAATGATGTATTGTGTAACAGCAAATTACTCAGCAAACAATTCCCAGAGATCACCTTTGCTACAGAGTGTGAAACAGAACTACTCCCTTTCCTGAATGTCAGGAGTTTTACAGAGGAGAAATGACCTACCAACAGTTATTCAACAAGGAATGTCCCTCTTCAAACAGATATATGATATTTAACTTTACACACTTGGTACTCATGGCAAAAATAAGTAAAGAAAGCTATCAGATTAGCTCTTGCAGAGCTTAGCAGAATATATATATATTTTATATATATATATCTTTTATATATATTATATATAAATTATATATACTAATGATTATATATAAATTATATATATCTATCATATATATCACCTATATATCAGTATATATATAGCAATCAGTATAAATATATTCTATGTAACATATGTATTTATATATATATAATATATAATTTATATATATTTACATAAATATATAACCATATATATTTACATAAATGTATTGTACTTCAGAATACACTTTGGAAATAAAAGCCACATGCAATCAACAAAGGCTACTTTGAAAGGACACTACTTCAGCAATTGTGAGTTTTGAAAAATATTATCTGCAAATGGGTTTGAAATAACCTAATGAAGAAAGATTTGAAGTGAAGAAATCTCTAAACTAACTGGGGTATCTTGCTGCTCAAACCTTGTAAGAATAAAAACCAAGCAACACAAAAAGATAGTTTTCAAAATGTTTAAATTTCCTGCTCTACTAACTTGAGTAGGGTTGGCAATCATCACTAAATAATTAAACCTGAGCAAATTTATTAATTGTAAAATGCCCACGTTGAATTGACTAGGATTTGCCAGTTCAAACATCTGAAATAAAAGAGTACCACGAATTTCGATCTCATCACCAAATATAAGTTTGAGTGCCTTCTTTTATGGTTCACTACTTCTTATTTCCAATCTGTATCTATGTAAATATCTATATATTTATATATCTATATCTATCATGCTTTACATTTGGCAATCTAAAGTTTTAAGTTTAATGAATGTAGAGAAAAAATGTTCTTTCCATAACCTTGGAATTCACTATTTTAGTCTGTCAAAGAAAGTCTTCACATAACCTGGAAGGACTCTGGCCCTTTAACTTTTAACACACTTCCCCAATTAAGCCTGTTAGGCTCCAGACTTTAACAGCTGTCTGCAGCTGTTGAAAAGTGATTTATCATTGTCAGAGTTCGTGACCAAAACATAAAAAGAATTTTTTTTCTTTATGTTTGGCAGGCTAACTTTCATCTATAGTCATTCATCCTCTTTAATGCTTTCTTATTCATAGTAGCAATAAAAAATCAAAGAAAAATACTGAATAATTTTGAATTTTATTTTCCTCACATGGAACACTCTAATGATTTGTGAAAATCTTTTGTGTAAGAGAATATTACTCTGAAAAATATTTGTTTTGTTTTATGGAGAAAAGTGTGAAGTTTTGCTCAAAAGCCTTTTGATGAAAATCTGATTTTATGCATGTATGGGCAATTCTTTTAAATTCTAAAATGTTCAAGGAAATCTAAAACCATTTCCCTGTTTTGAAATAGTGAAAGATTTTGTTCTTTTTTACTGATGTTGAAAAGGCTTCCACATCAAACATTTAGTGTTTTCATAGTGTTATACTTTGTTTTTAAAAGAAGCTTTCTTACCTCAAAAATTATAAGTGGAAGTACCTTGGAAGAATCTGGAACCTCAGGTTCATCTTCTGTTGAAGATCACTTGTCCACTCATCTTGGAGAAACTTAATTGAATGGAGGGTTTTGGTTTTTTTTTTTTTCACTTCTTACTTTTTTACTTCCCTTTCTTATAACCATTACCTAAAGGCATTTGGGGTTTAATACTAACTCACTTTGCTATGCAGCTATTTACTCAGCAAGCATTTCTTGCACACCCACTATGTGCCATGCCTTATAGTGGCCCCACAGCAGAAATCCAACCTACACCATGCCCTTGCACTCCAGGAGCACATAAGCCACACAGCATGTTCATCCCAGATCAGGGGGCCAACATAGGCATTTATGACAAATCATATTTTTTGTTGTTTACTCTGTCAAGGTTCTGTGAAATAAAATGTTTCCATTTTACTCCGGAAGAAATTTTAACACTGAATCTTAAATCCACTTATATCCTTCCCAACTTTAGTACAGAGACTTTCATTATGGCCTTCTGGATCTCCCTGTACATCCCATTTTTGTCATGGGCCATAGGAAATAAGACTCAGGAATGTTTTAAATCAAAGCAGGCAAAGGGCAGCAGAGGCATTGGCTAAACTTAATCAAAATGTTTTAACTCCTCACCTGAGCTTTCTGGCTGCCTCGCCGACAGCCCTGAAAAGCAGGAGCCTACTGCATGAGCTCATATGAGTTGGAGCTCTTGGCAACAAATGAAGCGGAAAAAGAAGTCAAACTTGAATGAAAAGCCTTCGTGAAGCTCGCCACTGAACCATGAGAAAGGTAGGAGCATAGAGGGAAAATGAAGAGTGTGTTTATAACCATTTACGGCTTTACTGAAAAATATGAGCAAACTCAATTGAATATGACGACTCCTTAACAACTTGGCTTAAGTGACTTATTTTTAGTTCAGCCAGTGGCTTCTCTAAGGGGTAAGAGAGAGATGAGAGAAAGCAGAAGCCTTGCATGTTTAGTTTCTCTGCTCCTGAAGTATGCCTCTGTCTGCTGGCCTCCCTGAAGAACAGGCAATTGGCCTTTGCAACGTTTTGACCATAGATCTGTCCTCCTAAAGATAATAATTTGCTTGAGCAGCTTCCTGTTTTAAAGACACTCCCTAGGGCATTAGTGGCCCTGAATTATAGAAAAGACAAGATGCCATAAGAATGGTAAAGCTGCAGACTCTATACTAACCATGCTCTGGAAGGCCGTCAAAAAACAAAACAAAACAGAAAAACACTCATAGATGAAAAACAAACAAACAAACAAAAAATCCCCTCTAAGCAAAGGTATGTGGGGAAAAAGCAGAGATGAGGGGGGCGGCAGAGAGAAGCCAGAATCTAGACTCAATATTAATAATGTCATCACAAAGATATCCCATGACCTCATAGACTATGGTACCACTTGGTCATTTCCTCTTTCTCATAAAAAGATCAGAACACCTAGGAAACACTTTCTGTTGTTTATTACCATTGTCTTACAGGCCAATGACCAATTATGAATTGATGGGAGGTTCAGTGGGTTAGGCTGAGAGGAAAAGGAACCTTATCATAAATTTGCCTGGTGAGGTCTCATTATTTTAAAAAGTTCAGGAAGGCTCCCAGTTTAAAGAGAGGCTCATCATGGTAGAAGGCTTTACAAGCTCAGCCTGAACACCTGGAGAAATTATGTCTAGGAGGAAAGACATTGATGCTGCAGGCTTTAAAAAGGTAAAAAAGATTTTTTTCTTAAAAAAGACCCCTATAAAATATACCACAGGAAATGTAGTAAATTTCATCTGTAGTAAATTTCATTCTCTAAGGACCAGCTGAAAGGTGTCAAGCTATTTCCTCTTTAAGAAAAAAGACGGGATTAGAACATTAATATCCTCAAAAAGAACACTTCTCAAAAAAAAAACACACATATTAAAAGTGACTGTAAGTTTCTATATTAAAAGTGACTTTAAGTTTCTGAAATCATGAGTAAATTGCTAGAAAATGCATACATGAACTTTGGTTTACGTATGTTCAGTTGTTGAATATCATCTTGGAAGAAGGAAGTGTTCGTAGTTTGGTTCCTAAATCGGAGGTTTGTTTTACACATTTATTTTTCTAAAGGCTTACTTCCTTTGACTAACTCTCTAAAGCCAAAATTACCTATGTAACTGAAGAAATATACGTGAGGGAAAAAGAAAGATTTTGTGGGTAGAAAGGTATTTTTTCAAGAAGGTGACTAGAAGCCATAGTCAGATAATAAGAGACTCTGAAGAGTAATATAGTCCCGTAAATCAAAAATCCAAGATCCTCTATTTATATCACAAATGTTGCCTTTGATCAGAAAGAAGTTCATAAATATATATGCAAGGATTTTGTGCATTTCGAAGAATTCTATAAATATGAGACAATGTGGTTATTATTTCCACAGTGTGGAAACAGCCTCTTCTAGGCGAGAGAATCAAAACACCAATCAGAGTCTGGCAGGGAAAGTATAGTCTGATAGTGAGGAAAGGAAAACAAAGGATGGAACTCTGGGCCTAAGCAAGACAAAGGGAAAGAAACTTATAGTAAAAGTGAAGTGGTAAGCCCTGTTATTTAGAAAACTAAAAAAAAAAAAAAAAAGGTTTTCTAATTAATGACAATCTGGCTGTTATTCCACATGGTAAAAACAAAACGAAACAAAAAAACCCAGCAGGTATAGTAAATGTTTTCCAGGGTAAATGGAAAGGAATCTGCTAAGCAAAATACAGAAACATTTGATGTAAGAAAGCCATAGAACAGGGATCAAAAGATGCCTTCACCTTCTACACCAACTCCAATTGATTTATTGATTGCTAGACAGTAAGTTAAGAAATATTCTGAGGCTGTATCTTCGCTCATTGGGAAAGGAAGCAAAGATCAGTTGATGATGGCTGCCTTGGGCAAATAAAGAGAAAATGGAATGGAGGTTCAGACTTGAATAAAATGAATGAAATAAGGGTCAATTGAGAGCAGAATTGAGCTCACCCAAATGATGAGTGGCCTATTCTCTATTTTCTTTTCCAGAACATTGATGAGTATATGAGGAATAGCTGAGGATGTGCCGAAATGTGAAAATTTCTGCCTAGAAGCATAAAATCATGAAAAGTTGGCCTGATTGAAGGTGGTATAAAAGTCAGAGACTCAAGTTAGCAGGAAACATGTGATAAGATAATCTATTAGCAAACAGGCTTTCTCTAGGCAAGGAGCAGGTCTACGGCAGTTATTCTCCACATGCCCCTGCAGACTCAGTCTCCACTCATCTCCACCCTGCTGGCTTGCTGATAGCCCCCTTAGGGGACTGACCTTTATGGAATGCCTCCGTGGCTTCTCTTGCCTTGTGGCTTCCAGTCGGCTTCAAGTCCAGTTCATCCAATGGGAGGTGCCAGCAGAAAATCAGAGGCAAGAAAGAGAAAGGCAAGGCATCAGTTCTCTCTCTGCTAGGCCATAAGTTGACTCAATTTCTTTTGTATAGCTTTGGCTGTGGCTCTCTCTGGGTGCTGGTAAACCGTCCCTGTCCTTCCTCTAATGGTTTCCTGCTGTGGCTGGCTATCTTGTTCTCCTTTGTGCCTGTTAGCTTCCCACATCTTATAAATAGTTCCTTTATTAAAGTCTCCTCAATTACCCATTAGAATCTGATGTCTTTTATTCTAATATAGGACTAATATAGGTGCCCAGAGATACTTTTCTCTCATTGCCTGGGGCTACAGCAGTAGCCATAAGGGCATTAGGAAGCTTTACAACCCTCCCCCTACCCTCATAATTTCCATAGATCCTCCCCCTCTTTGAAAATTGATGTTATCTCAACAAAGTATAAAGGATTTCATAAATGAGAATTCAATATCCTCTCCTTTTCAACAAGATGATCCCTGCCCAACCCACCCCCCACATATAAACCAGCTCATCCATGTAAAAATCTGGCTCTACACCCAGGCTTAACAGAATTAGCCATGTCTGTACACAGATAATATTATCTGCTTTCCCTGCCAATGCTCTTAGGCCAGTGTAATCAGGTTAAAATTTTCATCAAAGGCAATACTGAAGGAGAAAAGAAATAATATATGCAAGCTAAAATAAGTTAACACAATAGCACATTGAGTGAGGTTTTATTTGTTGATCCATAATTAGCATCTGAGACCCATATATAAGACCAAAGAGGAGTCAAAGGACCCACATTGTAAAGGGGATTGCAAGCAATTGGAACCAGAGGTTTTTGCCAAGTCTGGTACTTTGCAGCCTCTTAACCACAGCTCCTTCACATCTCAGTCTATATAAGCAGAAGACTAGAAATTCAGGAGAGAGGAAAAAAGAGACAATTGTGAAAATCACTAGTTGTCGACTTGAGAGTTCTGGCCATTTGCCACTCATCTTTGAACAAAACATGGGGTAGAGGAAGTGCTTCCACCTCTCCCAATGCAAATGAAAGAAACTTGAAGTGAATTGCCTGTAAGCATTGAAGGAGCTTCAAGAAGAAAAGAACATCATGTCATTTACCAATTGTACAGACAACAAGGTTAATTGTTATTCAGATCAACAGACTAGTGGGTCTTCCCTTTTCAGAAGTCAGGTGTGGGGGAAAGAAAGGAAGACATCAAGAAGGTCAAAGGAAGGGAACATGAACAGCCTGCCTCAGAGCCATGCTGGAACTACCTGACTGGAACCCCACTTGCGAAGACTGGCTGCCTGGGAGTTGCTCCAATACCAACAGTCTGTGGGGTTTACTGCTGGGGTCAGGCGCTGGAGATGAGTTGGCAAATAACAGGGTGATAGCAGAACTCCTACACAGGCAACTGTGCAGAGAGAAACACCCTTCTCCCACTCACAGCCCCATCTCTGTGCCCTGTGGAGCTGGCAGATCAACATCAGTTCCAGAGAGTGTATCAGGTTGCCGTCAGTGTTATCCAAAGAAGAGGAAACAATGAAAAGATTATATCTGTGGCCAAATAAGAGAGCCATGTCCCCATCTTTATTCCCCTCCCTAATGCAATACAAGAACCATAAGAGGACAAGAACGATTCAGAAAATGAGGCTACTGTCCATGCCCACTGCAGGGCCCTCCAGCCTAGTGGGAAGGAGAGTAGAAGAGGAAACAAACATCAAGTAGGATATGAGTTGTATGCATTAAAGAGGGCTTCATGAAAATTGAAAGTGACCCCAAAGCAATAAAATGTGCCCAATATCACTAAAGAACAAAGAACATTTTATAGAACATGTGTGAAGGTGGTGATTGAAACAAAAATTAAACTGAATTGAGACTGATCAAGTTTGTGAACTCTTTGTATGTATATGAGATCGCTCATTTTCAGAACTACCTGGAGAAACTTTCTTCCTTTGCCCTCCCTTTCCAACAAAATTGACTCAACAATTTATTTTGTGGAGTCCCAGAAAATTACCTCGCCCTCCCCTCCCTGTTCACCCTTCCCCAGCCTAAAGCATGGCTGCTGCCAGCTTATATGAGAATTAGAAATCGGCACCTCCTCTGGGCAGATGCAGCCCCACAGGCATGCACCCAATTGGGCAGCACAATGTTGCCATCCCTATGGCCTCACCCCTTTGAATGCCTTTCTTTTCAATATCATAGATGCTAATAAAGACATTATGATAGAATTCAAAGCCTGTGGGAAATCGATCTTCTGTCAACCTTCATCCACGTAAGGCAAACTCATATATGAAACTGTGGTCTCATTTTTTTCTTCCTTTAAAGACAGGAGAGTCCCTTCCTCACCAACTTGCTTTCTCTTCTCATGTAGTGAGTTCTCCTCTTCTCAACAACATGTTAAAATATGTTCAGTAGTTGCAGTTTCTTAGTTCTAAACGTGGTTAGTTGAAACAAATCAATCTTAGACTTTTAGTTGACCTTTGGTGTCAGAAAGATGTTTCAAAGAAAGTATAAGTCTAAGAGCATTTTTAATATTCCTCAGTGGCATCTCACTGATTAGTAAATTTTGAACCCTCCCAAAAAGTCTAGAGCTTCTACTGGCTTCTAAACAAAACCGGAAACTAGGGAGTAGTACAATAAGCTCATACTGTAAAGGCTTCCTCATTCCTTGGTATTTACCTTACAGCAGTTTACATAGGCGGAAGCATTTACTATAAACATTGGGAACTAAATTATTAAAAAATGAAAAATATTTTATGAAGCAGCAACTATACTGTCTTTACTTTCATTTTTCTTCCACTTCTTTCTGATTTATGGGTCTGATTCTTTTCACCATTAGTTAAACATAATAAGATTCAGTAGAGAGCAACTTTGGAAAGGTGCCCCAAACATTTTATCAAGAAATGAAAATCTACCACTACTTATGCCAAACAGCACATGTAAGGGAAATGTGAGATATTTTCAGTTTGAAGGTATTTTGGAGCCATAATAAATATCATAAACCAATTACTTAATTTTATTTGCAGTGCAATGAAGTGATAGTAAGCCAACATCACTACATGTGCCATTGTATTCCTAAGGATATTTTAAGAGACTTTATGCCCAGTGGAACTACAAGGAAATGTTCCACAGCTTGTGCAATTTAGTCAGCTAAGCTCTCCCACATTTTATGTCTCCTAATCCAGCCAAGATATTAATGTGTTTATTGGCTATGTGTGAATGAATTTTTCCAAAAATCAACTAACCAAGGGAACTATAGGTTTCCATTCTTTTTTGGTTCCTTATGGTTTATTTGTTGATGAAAGTGGTCATGTACCCTACAGAATTTCCCACTATTGAATTTTGATGATTGCATCACTGCAGTGTCATTTAACATTTTCCTCTGTCTCCTGTAAAAAAGTACTTAGACCTTGATTAGATTTGTGTGTGTGTGTGTAAGAATAGTTACAAGTGATACTATGTGCTTCTATCAGTAGGGACATAATTTTGAGTTCTCTCTCTTTTTGTGATATTGCAACTATTGATAATCATTGTTAAGATCCATTGATCGACTAGCATTTTGACAAGTGGTGATATTCTATCATTCCGTCTTCATTTATTTGGTGCAAAATTTCTATAAAACCAAACTTCTCCTCATCAACTATTTGATTACGCTGAGATACAGTTCATATAGAAAAGGAACATTAAATGCTCACTTTTTTCTTTTGTTAATTTATAGATTAATAAGTTAGTTCCCTAGCACCCTCCAAAGATAACTATTAGAACTTTTCCCCCTTATATCACTGTGAACTTATAGATTTAAACATATTTCCATCCATTTATTATTATTAATGTTCAAATTATTCAATCTTTGGCCAATGACACCCTTGTTAAATTATCTCCTGAGTCCTTTTGATGCCACTGCAAAAGTTTCTATTATTTCCTTACTTTCTGATGCAAAAAGACTTTTTCAGACCAATCTTGTACAATTCTTACTCCAGATATTTTCTCTGTACATTTGTGTCAGCCTGGTACCTTTTAGGAACTACAAAATGGGCACTCTTATTCTTTTTCAAAAGTGTCATGGGTATTTTACTGCTAGAATTTGCAAGAGATCAACGAAAGTATTTAATTTATGGTCAAGAAAAGAGGCTAGGAAAAACGAGGAAGGCTTTTTTAGCGTAGCCTAATTACATATCAGTAATTAGTATTAGTAAGATTGGTCTATTAAGGTATTTTTTTCTGAGTCTTCTAATTGCTGGAACTCAGAGAGAAAACACTGTCCTACTCCTCCTTCCTCACTCCCCATGTGTAAAGATTTCAGTACAATGCTGGTGCCCTATAAAGGCTAGCATTATTGTTTTTATCATTATTAACTGAATTCTCAATTCTTTTTTTCCTATTCAAAAAGTATAGAAAGAAAATAAAAAGAATTCAAATGAAAGGGGGGGAAATGTTCCCCCCACTTTGGGGAAGTGTTCCCCAAAGGCCAAGTAAAAGCTATTTAGAATCTGCCTCCACTGCTATGTCATTGAAGAGATCTGAAAATTACATTTCCCAGAATTCCCTGCTCCCCATAGTTCTAGTTTAGATTGTAACACTGAAAAGCACTTATGGAAGATTGGATGATAGACGAACAGAAGAAGTAATAATTCTCTAGAGCCTTTCAGGAAGCACAGAGGCAGCCTTGAGGTTCAGAGTGACTTCCAGGAGGGCTTCGCGGAATTACTGTGTTGGGGCAATAAGCTGAGATTGCTTGATTGACAGAATAAGCTTCCCAGAAATTCTTGAATTTAGCCAGGTGAGCTTTTGGGAAGGTTGATTTCAGGCTTAGACCACTGGAAATGGCTCTCCTGACCTTCACGCTTCAAACCTTCTGAATTATATAAGCCTCCAATTCTTTGTGTTAGTTCTTTCAGTTTGGAATACCTAGAGTTTTGCCTGTCTTCCTGACCAAATTCTAGCTGAGTTTATCTTCCTAGCACTACAGATTAAGAATCATGGGCAGAAATATATCAAACTTTTCCGTTAAGCAACTGAAGTTTGCCATACTTCCCTTCCTTCCATTTCATATTTAATCCAGGAAGAGAAGAAGAAAATATTCATCCTATAGAAAAATTGACTTGAGATACAACATGTTCCCAGAGAAGAAATGCAACTGTGTCTTAACCACATAAAAAGATGCTCAAACGTACACGCAGTGAAAGAAAGGGGAATTAAAATTATACTTAGATATAATATTTCTCATTTAACATATTGGGAAATATTTAAAGGTTTTGAAAACATTCTCTATTGACAAGGGTGTGGGGAATAAACATTCTCATATAATTTTGGTAGGAAAACAAAATGTTAGAATCCTCTATAGAAAAAAATTTAGCAATATGTAAGAAAATTTCATAAGCATTTATCCTTTGACTTAGTAACATTTCCCAAAACTCATCCCAAAGATGCACAGGCAAACATACAAAAACATATATACACAAGGCTACTGATTACAGCACTCTGTAACAGGGACAAGAAAAAACTAGACACCGTCCAATAATTCATCACTGAGTGATTGCTTGCGCAACCTATACTACACATACACATTGGATTTCTATGAAGCTGTTGAAAGAAGTAAGAAGTATCTCTATAGACTGTTACTGGGTGATGAAAGTAGACTATTTTAAGTTAAAAAAACACACAAAGTAGCAAAATGTGTATATACCATGCTATCATTTATTGAGAAAAAGTATATAATTTGATTTTGTAGATTTGATTTTATAACGATGTAAATATTTTGCATAATAATAAAGCAAATTAAATTGATACATTTTTAAATCCCTAAAAATTAAAAATATAAAGCAAGTGAACCAAACTGTGTAACAAGTTGGTAGCAAAACCACAGGAAGAGGCAGTATTGCAAGTGACTTTGTTATACAATTACTTAACTTACATCATGTCTATGGCATATCTAAAAGAATAAATTCAAATATTAATCTTTACAGTAATTATATCCTTGATACTCTTATTCTGAGACTGTTTTTAGTGTATTAGAAAACAAAGAAAAAATGAATATTTTATTGGCGTCATTGAGAACCAAGAGTTTTGTGGTGTGGTAAAGCAAGTACAGATGCAATTCTGATGAGGTTAAAATCCCTAAATCCCTGAATTTGAATTGGAGGTATCAATGTTACCTAATGATTTATACACACACACACACACACACACACACACACACATCCTAGTCTGTTCACTGAACAAACCTAGGAACAATGACCAACACAGGAACAATGAGTGTCCCTAGTGCATAAATTGTGGCCTCCAAATATCTTTTTTTTCTTTTTGCTGAAAAGAACAAATGCTCCTTAGAGAAATAGCCTGATTCTAGTTCTAGAGCATACAATGAACAAAATGAGACTACTACAGCTTGACACAACTAAAAAGCAAAAATGCTATCTTGTGTTTTTTCAAAATGACCAAAGTTCCAACTTAAAAAGGCTTTCCTGGCCGGGCATGGTGGCTCACACCTGCAACCCCAGCATTTAGGGAAGCTAAGGAAGGTGGACTGCTTGAGCCCAGGAGTTTGAGACCAGCTGAGCAACATGGGGAAAAAACCCCATTTCTATAAGAAACACAAAAAATTAGTTGGGCATGGTGGTGCACTTGTAATCCCAGCCACTTGGGAGGCTGAGGTGGGAGGATCACTTGAGCCTGGGAGGTTGAGGCTGCAGTTAGCCGTGATTGTGCCACTGCACTGTAGCCTGTGTGACAAAGTAAGATTCTGTCTTCAAAGTAAATAGATAGTAATAAAAAATGTAAAAAGGGGTTCCTTAGCCAAGGAAGAGACAACTAAGTATCAAGAAGAATAACAGGAATGGATTGAAACATATCAAATATACTTAAATCCTCAAGATCATATTGATTCTAAAAACAACAAAGAAAACTCACATTAATGGACTTTCGAGGAAAATTGGCACATAAAGAATGAATTCCTAGTAAATCAAGGTTCTTTTTTCACAAGTCAGTTGGCTTTTCTGCCACATTGCCTTGCTATGAGGGTTCTTTCTGGACATTTGTTTTAGAATCCAGAGTTCTATCAGCTTTCTCTTACTACACGTCTTGCTATTACTGTCCCCATCTATTAATACATACACAGAGGGCTTCATCTTTTATGATATTTAGTTCTCAAGGTGACACAAACAGCCTCCAGAAAACAGCATTTGATGAATGTTTATTGAAGACCTCCTGTGTGTCCAAGATACTTATCCCTAGAGATACAGTAAAAACAAGCTGAGTCCCTGCCATGGAGAAGCTTATATTCTGACAGCACCCATTTCTATGTGCAGGAGGAAAGAAGGGGATAAAAGTGAAGTAGGCAGTCAACTGGCAGATGATTCTGACTATAATGTGTACAATAAAGGAACTCAAAGGACATGAGATGGAAGCAAGAGAGAAGTGTTGAGACATGTGTTTCCATGGCTATTTATTTCTCCTTATTAAATAAAATCTTTAACAAAGTATTAACATTATGCATTTTAAATGTTATGTCTCTTTCTCTTTCATTCAGTTCAATTTTATATTGATCAAAACCTGAATTATTCATCTTGTCACCCTATGACTTCAGCAAACGTGAATGTGAATACCCCAGTACAATAGAAGCTCCAGTTAGTAACATACTACTTGAGCATAATGACTCTTTTCCTCTGAGAATTGGTTTTGAAACACAACCAAAATTATTCAGAGAAAACTCATTTTGACTGTAATGGCTACGTGTGTAATGAGATCAGGCTGACAGAACTCTATTCTTTTGATTTTTTTACAGACTAAAATATATCAGATTCAAATGTCTTTTTTCTCAGTCTGAGAGTAAAATAAGAATAATTTGTGAGTCAGTGGTGGTTTACAAGTGTACAAAGCTTGTAGTTTTATTCTCTCCACACAAAGACTGCTTTTATTTCAAATAGAATGCTGTAGCTTGGGAGTATCAATTCTAATATCTAAATCTCCAGGTAGAGGCATTTCCCTGCCCAGGAGTCTAATAAGCATGCCAGGAAACCACATGGAGTAGAACACTCTTGTGCCTCATGCTAACCTGGGACCATTGTCCTGTTAATTTCCTGGGGCTCATGTGTATTTTGTTAACTCATCAATTCAGCGGTTTCTGCTTATTTCAGGCTTTGCCATATATGTCAGAATAATGGAACACTGGGGGCATTTGTAGGCAGGAGGGGAGAGACTTGTCAGAAACAGGTCCTTGGGTTTATGAAAATGCAAGAATTCATCTTAAATAACAAACTCTGGTGGCACTCTATTATTCTGCCTGAAATGTGAACGTTTCTGCTTTCTTAAAGTCCTGTATGATTTTATTTAGAGTGTGTTACACACACACACACACACACTCCATAATTGTTATCTGCATCATTATTAGTATCATATATATGTATACACACACATATACAGTATATTTATATAATTATGTATATAATATATTTATATATGTGTATATACATATTTATATACATATATCTATACACACACACATATATATATAGTCTTACATATATATATATATATTAGGTTGGTGCAAAAGTAAATGCAATTTTTGCCATTACTTTTAGTATATATACATGATCTCACTCTGTTGCCCAGGCTAGTGTTACAGTGCCATGATAGTGGCTCACTGCAACCTCAAATTTCTGTATAAATACACACACACACACACACACACACACCCCATAATTGTTATCTGCATCATTAGCATCATCATTATTAGCAATAATTGTCAATTATTACATGATGCTGAACTGAGCGGTTTACACTCATCTCCTTATTTTCTAAAAACTTTTCATGTTTTAGGTGCATATTCAATTTATAATAAAATATTTCAAACACTCAAAAAATAATAAAAGCCCATGTGTCCAGCATCACTACTACAGTTTAATCTCCAGTTATGAGCATTTAAATAACAATGATGCTGAAGCTCACAGAGGGTAAAGTAACTCGCCAAGATTTCACCCTTAATAAGGACCCGCTTCTAAATGAAGTTGATGAGACTCCAGAATAAAATGCAGATGACATAGAAATGACCAAATTTAATGGTGGTATGGTTCCTGAGAGGGTTAAAGCAATTTCTAAAATTGTGTGACCTATAGCCAGAAGTTGCTTATGAGTTGTGAAAATCTTACCCAGGATTTAGAACTTATTCCACAGCCATCCCAGAGGGCCTCACTGATCACCCACTCCTTCCTCTTCCTTATTATCTCACGGTTAGGTGATTTTTATAGCATGTTTCTCTTATTTTCCATGAAACGTTTATGAGATCCCACCACTTTAATATGTTGTCCTAATTCCAGAAGGCAAATGTAGAATCACTAGAAGTGAAATGCTAGTTTCATTTTACCAGTGCCTCAGATACACAAATGTAAAAAGAATTGGAGTTCTTGCTTGGAAAATGTTAGACATTTGGGGGAAATTATCTTAAGATTTGCAATATCTCCAGGCAATAAAATTCAACTGGAAAATCCTATGAAAAATGTCTTTCTAGTAGAAGTTTTCAGAGTCTTGACTATGACTGAAAATACCACAGAATAATTAGAATGAAAATTATTTCAATATTCATAGGATTCACTGGAAAATGTAGAACAAAAGCCCACAATATTTCAAAAACTTAGGAACTCAGAAGTGCTTTAGATAATCCTAAGGAAAATGTGTCTTGTTGAAGAAAATGCTTGCATTTTCATGACAATTCTTTTAAACCTGTATCACTGTCAGTTAACCTTTCCAGACCAAAACACTGATTACTATTATTCCAAATGTGTCTTCCTAAATTAATGACTAGGCCTTACCAATTTTTCAACTGAGTGAAAATTCACTCCACAATAATAGTTTCTTAATTTGTCAGTGAAAATGATGTGTTTTTCTAATAGACTCTCTGCTTTGTATTTATCATATTCTAGATTTCCTTTAACTTATTCTTCAAACATTTATTTGTTAAATTGATAACTGTTGAATACCCACTATGCACCATCCATTATACTAGGGCCTAAGTGAAATATACAGAAGAATTAGTCTTGGTCCCAGAATTAAGGAGGTTACTAGGGAAGATTAGGCATACCCTTATCAGCTATAATACAAGAAATAAAGAATTAGGTATTACAAGAGAGGTATAGATACAATTTTATATAAGATCAAAGGAAAGAGAAATAACTTTTTTCCCATTATAAAAGAGATAAAGAAAGCTTTTTGGAAAAGGTAGAATTTAAGCGTGGCTTTGAAATATTGATAGCAGTTGGATTTATGGAGCTAGAGGGGCATTGCAACCAGGAGAAAAATATGAATAAATGTGCAGAGAAAGAAAATGTGAAGTATGTCATGGCTAAATGTAGAATATGTCAGACAGAGCAGGCAGTAGGGAACTGGATGGAGAAGATGATTATAGCCAATCCCACCAAACCTAGACAAGGGCACACCATCCTTCTTATAAACTTTGAATGTCATGCTAAGGAGTCCATACTTCCTTCCTTTATGCACAAGGCCTGACATGATTCAGAAGACTGCTGAGGGATTTGTAATGGGCAGAGCAAGCCTGGACACAAGAAACCAGTGAGTAGGCACTGTCTGTCTTTCAAACAAGTGGTAGTGGACACCAACCCTACAAAAGTGTTTGGGAAAGTGGAAGAAGATGAGGCCAAGCTGGAAATAACAGGAAGACTATGTTATACTTAGGAAAATTGTGGCTTTTGCAGGAGGGAGGAAACAGGAAAGATTAGTTAAAAATTAAAGATGTCTTGGCTGTTTTAAAACACTGTGGCTTGGAAGAATGATAATTCCATCTACAGAACTGTAGAATACTGACCAGGAAACAGATTTGGATAAAAACATAATTAGTATTATTTCAATGTTAGTGAATGTCAATGCTTGACAGAATATGTAGTCCTGGTAGGAGCAACAGACTACTGGTCCTCACCCAAAATATATTCTCCCCTTTTTCCATGACAACAGAGTATAGCAGAGTACAGGGCCACATAGCTAAAGACTTCATGTCTCAGCCTTTCTTACAAGTTAGGCATGGCTACCTAAGTTGGGGTGATGATGTGAGCTAGAGGGATGACCACACTGGGGCTTGGTCTTAAAACACTGATTATACACCTTTCCATTTTCTTTCTTTTTCGCATGCTATCCAGCTGTGGCCATACTGATGTAGACACACTTTGGGACATCAGAGCCACAAATTCAAAAGGCCCTTGGTTCCCTGAATGACTTTGTAGAGAACAGGTGCTCTGCCATGTTATAAAGTAAGAGAAAAATAAACTTCTGCCTTATTGAAGCCATTGCATTTGGAAAGCAACTTAACCTTCATCTTAGTAACATAGTGGATATTTAATAAATATATATTAAGTGAATAAAGTAATTAATTAATGAGCTTAACAACCAACTTAGAAGTTTAAAATAAAGATACCCAGAAGCCAATGGAAAGGCTAGAAATGCACTTGAAGCTAAAGCAAAAGATTTGGTATTTACCTGTATAGATTAATATGGATGATATTACCAATAAACAGAAGAAGAGGAAGAGGAGGAGGAGGCAGAGGAGAGAAATAATCCTAGAGACAGGAGTGGAGGGGCCAAGACAGATTCTTGCAGACTATATTTATGTAGGGAATGGCAGGTGGAAGAAGACACAGAGAAGGTGCAGTAAGAGAACAACCAGGAGAGATAAATAAGAGTCATGCAAGCCAATGTGAGTGTTGGAGAGAGATGCTCCAAGAAATGGGGAGGATCACATCAGGGGCCTGAGTAGGTGCTCAGCATGGTGGTCTGTGAATGTGGGCAATCATCTTTCCAGAAGTTTGGCAGTTGCCTGAAGGAGAAATAGGAAATATGGGAAAGCTAAAGAGAATGGCAGGATCAAGAGAGACTTGGTTTTGCATGGGAAAAAAATAGTATGTTGGCAGGCTAAAATGAAGGGACTTGTGAAGACAGAGATATTAACCAATGTTAGTGGAGGTGGGTGGGGGGCCAGTTAATGGATTCTACAGTGTTTCAGGATGTGAACAAGGGATTAAGTAGAAGGATTAGAATGGAATAGGAGGAATGATGTGGAAGTGGGGGAGAAGTTGGATAAAGAGGTAGGGAAATTTTTAGAACAGGAAGTAATAAGAAAAGCTGAGGGAGTTTGGACTCTGACATTCCTTTTTTAATCTACCCACAAGAACTAGGCTTTCTACAGTATTCCCTATGGTGTTCTATATGTTCTTGGCAAATTGACATTCAGCTTACGTCTACCAGCACAAAGCAGTTTGATTGCTATATCAAGGCATGAGAATAATAACGTGGATTTGTGTGTGCTGTTCCCCTCTCAAAATAAAAAATAAAACAAGTTTACCAGACCAGTTCCTTTCACTTTCCTCCAACATTAGAATTAAATGTTTACTTTTATATTTTTCCAATGACTGTGTCGTTTTAGCATTAAGTAGCAAAGAGAAGTGTCATCATTTTGGATTTAATTTCTTTTGTATGCTTGTATAATAATTTAGCTGAGTCTACAAGATTTTTGTTTTAATTTGACAAGTCTTTAGACATTTATCTTTGTATCATTACCGTCTTCTTCTTCAGACAAGTTCTGCATTTCTTAGTGGCGTTGTTAGTAGAGAGTATTAATTGCACCTAGAAGGATGTGCACAAATATTTTTACTTAAGAAATGGCCAGGCATGGTGGCTCACACCTATAATCCCAGCACTTTGGGAAGCTGAGGAAGGGGGATCTCTTGTGCCCAGGGGAATGAGACCAGCCTGGGCAATGTGGCAAAACCCAGTCTCTACAAGACACAAAACAATTAGTCACGTGTGATGGCACACTTTTGTAGTCACAGCTCTCCAGAAGCTGAGGCGAGAGGATCGCTTGAGCCTGGGAAGCTGAGGATGCAGTGAGCCGTGACGGAGCTATTGCATTCCAGCCTGGGTGAGAGTGAGACCCTGTCTCAAATAATAATAACAATAATGATACTCAATACGGAAACACTATCAAGCAGGTGCTAAAGTAGAAACTGAAAAAGAAAAATGCACTTTGTGTGCTATATTTTCAGATCTTTGAACAATATGCACCTTAGCTATGATGTTTATACATTGTAAAGGCCAGATGGAGAGATAATCATTTACGTTTTCACAATATTACAACAAAAATAATGAAATGAATGTAGAAGGCTAATTTCCATGTATTTGATAGTTTAAAGTGCTGAATGGAGCTTATGGGTCCATTAGATGTTTATTATATGTCCTCACATAAACTTACCAATCAAACCAGTGGCTTCTGAAACTAAAGTTGACTATGACAGGAGAGCTCAGTTAGAAAACTCAAAATGATAAAGTGGAAGAAGATGCAATATTCTTAAGTGGAGTAGGATTTGAAGTCAGAATACCTATGGTTCATGTGTGTGGCTTTTCTCTGTGCTTTACTTTTCTCGTCTGTCTACAGGAACTTATTTCTGTGATTAACTAAACTGTAGTTTATTTAGAAGCATTTTCTTTAAATTGTATGAATTCCATTTACTCATTCGCTTATCCACTCATTCAACAAGTATTTTCTGAGGAACTACTAAGAACCAGGTCCTGGGCTAGGCTCTGAAATGGTCCACAGGTTGATAAGAGCAAGACATGAAGGGCCTTCCTTAAAAGGCACTGAGGAGCAAGTGATAAGATTTGCCTTGCAGAGAGACTGTCCCGAAATAATGACAACAGCAACCAGAAGACAGACTGCTTTCCTCCATATGGCATCTGCTCCATTACATAAAATTTAAAAAAATACAATTTAAAAAAAAGTTTAGGCTGGGCGAGGTGGCTCACACCTATAATCCTAGCACTTTGAGAGGTTGAGGCAGGCAGATCACCTGAGGTCAAGAGTTCAAGACAAGCCTGGCCAACATGGTGAAACCCATCTCTACTAAAATACAAAAAATAGCCGGGCATGATGGAGGATGCCTGTAATCCCAGCTACTTGGGAGGCTGAGATGGAAGAATCACTTGAACCCATGAGAGGGTGGTTGCAGTGAGCCAAGATTGTGCCACTGCACTCCAGCCTAGGCAGCTGAGAGAGACTCTGTGTCAAAAAAACAAAAGCAAATAACTTTTAGTATCTTGTTATATCCTCTGGGGCAGCCATGTGTCCTGGGTTTTCTGGGATAGACCTAATTTCAAATATCATGTCCATTATTCCTAAAAGTACACTTATATCTGTCAGACTTGCCAAATGATGCCAACTGAACTCCTTCAAATGCCCAAGGAGAAGGGGAGGCCTTGTCAGCTTGAAGTTCTTTGTAGGCAGACTCATGTCTTATTCCAAAAAGAGAGGCAAGAATTGTAGGAGTAAAGCAATCAGGGGAAGCAGCACAGCAGGTGAGTTGCTGGAGAGCAAAGGGCAAAATGAGGGGTTGGTAAGCTCCCACCATGGTGGCATTTGTAGCCAGAACACCAGTGATTTTCTGCCATAAAGTTGAAAAGTACTGTTTGGCCCAATCAGCAGTTAGTTGAAAGTAATATGTCAACGGTAATCATGTAAATGACTTACTTGATTACATGAATTATTCGGTTAACTGAGTGGAGAAAAAGGAGTGAAGTTATAGCCAGTGTGCACATCGCCTGGGCACCCCGATAAGTCATCGTCCCACAGTGAACTCAGCCAATATGTGCTATGCAGAAATATTGGGAACCACTGCTGAGGTGACAAAGGACAAGAAGGATTTCTTAATGGAGAGAGAGATGGTGAAATCTGCATTCCAGAATGGTCACTCAGATACTGGAGGAGGGCAAGACCTGTTAGGAGGCAGCTGAAATAGTCAGATGAGAGATGGGGGATGATAAAGAACTGAATTAAGGCAGTGGTAGCTGATATGAAAAGTAGAGGACAGATAGGAAAAATAGGAAGTGTTCCCCCGACTTCGTGTTCACCCAGACCCATGAATGTGATGCTATTTACAAATAGGGTTTTTGCAGATGTAATAATGTTAAGATGAGGTCATACTGGATTTGGTTGGGCCCTAATTCCAATATGACTGTTGTTCTTATAAGAAGGGAGGAAATTCGGACACAGATACAAAGACACAGGAAAGAAAGCTATGGGCCAACAGAGGCAGAGATTGAAATGCTGCAGCTGCAAGACGAGGAAAGCCAAGGATTGCCAGTAACCACTTGAAGCTGGGAGGAAGCAAGGGTAACCCTCTCCCTAGGGCCTTCTCAGACAGCATGGCCCTGCCAATGCTTTCATTTTGAACTTCTAGCCTCCAGTGAAAAATACATTTGTGTTGTTAAAAGCTACCAAGTTCATTGTAATTGATTATAGCAACCCTAGGAAACTAACATAGGAAGTAAAATGAGGAAGACTTAGTGATTGTTTAGACAGGAATGGAGAGGGAGAATGTTGAATATGGGGAATGAATGGATGTGGTGAAATCCACCAAGCAAGAACATAGAGTAAGGATCAGCAAACTACAGCCCTCATTCCAAATCTCCCTTCTACCTACCTGCCCCTCACATTTTTGTTCAAGTTTTATTGGAACACAGCCATATCCACTAGTGTATTGCCGTAACTGTTTTCCTGCTACGATACAGAATTAAGTAATTGTGGCTGAAACCTCATGGCTTGCAAAGCCTCAAATATTAATCATCTGGTCCCTTGCATACAAAAATTGCTAACTCCTTAACATAGAAGACAAGAAGGTTTAGGGCTCTGATAAATTCCAGGTCTCTACAAAGACAACTGGGTAAATATGTTATGGCATCCACTGGAAATAAACTCATGGAAATATTTTAGGAAGTCCTACATTGTTTTGACGTATCATTGGAGAAACAAAACTATAAAATAAAAAAGGCACTAGTGACATTATTAGTCACTGCCCCAGAACAGTTGATATTTGCTTCATTGAAGATAGGAAGGGAGGGAGTAAACCAGGATATACCTTCTTCAAATGCGAACAAAGCACTTCCAGTCTAATTGTAATTTCCTTATCTTCTTTCTCCTTCCTTTCTTTCTTCTTTTTCTGAGACAGGGTCTGGCTTTGTCACCTGGGTTAGGGTGCAGTGGCGAGATCATGGTTCACTTCAGCCTCAACCTTCCTGGCTCAAGGGATCCTTCCCCCTCAGTCCCCCTCAGTCCCCCTCAGCCTACTGGCACAGGCTGCAATAGCTGACTAAGTTTTGTATTTTTTTTAGTAACAGGGTGTTTACTTTTTCTTTTTCTTTTCTTTTTTTTTTTTTTTGAAAAGGAGTCTCACTCTGTGGCCAGCTGGAATGCAGAGGTACAATCTCAGCTCACTGCAACCTCCATCTCCCGGATTCAAGAGACTATCCTGCCTCAGCCTCCCAAGTAGCTTTGACTGTACAGGTGCACACCACCATACCCAGCTAATTTTTGTATTTTTAGCAAAGAATAAGTTTTCCCATGTTGACCAGGATGTTCTCTCTCTCTTGACTTTATGATCCACGTGCCTTGGCCTCCCAAAGTGCTGGGACTATGAGTGTGAACCACTGCACCCAGCCCAGTCTAATGATCATTTTCTAAAGTGTGAGAGGTCATTCACTTCTAAGTCTGTGAACACATTAATATTTCTTCTCCCTGTTACTGTAGTGTAAAGCAGCGCTTCTCAGCCTGTCCTACTACGTATCTCCAGTGACAGAGAGGGCCGCACAGATCCTAGGCCTGGAGCATGGCCAGAAGCGATGCACAGCAGGCTCAACATTTTTTAAAATCTCATGTTTAATATTTAAAATATTTTTAAAATTGTGATTCTATTCTGTAATAATTTTAATATAAAACCATTTTAAAATAAAAATTGATGTCCAGTAAAGATCTTCTATGTAAAACTCGATGGCTTTGTGCATTACCAAGTAAGTACAGGAGGGCTATGGCGCTGGCATATTGGAACTATGTTTTGCTACACAATGCTAGAAAAATGAATGTAACTTGTTATTCAGAGATATCGGAGACAGACTAGAATCACAGACCCAAACACAAGTTAAAGAAACTATTTTTGTCACAATCAGGAAGTTCTACAATTACTTCTAAGGCCTTGTCTTGAAATTCATAGTAACCAAAAATTGTATCTGGATTATCCCAAACTGTCTGCTGTATCTTTGACTAAGGGCTTCTGACTGCATAACCACCCACAACCCTAAAGAACAATGACAAATACAAATGCGCTGGATCAGTCTGCCACTAAACAGCCAAGATCATGCTCTGCCACTATCATGGACATGCTAATATTAAACTCTGTTCCATCTCTGTGGTAAACTGTGTCACACAATTATTCAAGACGTGAGATGTGTATCTTAAATTTTCTATGGAGATATAGTGTACTAAAGAAACTGCCAGAGAGGCTAAAGCTATTAAAAACAATAAGCATGAGTTACCATGGCCACAAAAACTTCCATTTGCAGACAAACTGCATTGGCTGAAGGTGACCATGGCATTATCTTGGTAGCTGGGATTTCTTACCTTAAAAGGAAGGATAGAAAGCATCATTACTTTGTCAAAGGCACATCCTTTTCTGTGAGAGTGAATTAAGAGAGCTTGAGCAAGACTCCACATGCGTTTTGCAGAAGGAATTTGTGATTCTGATAAACTGTTTAAAGTGGTTCATAGAGTTTGTCCTTCCAACTCAGCTTTAAGATACCAAAATGAAGTCATGGGCCACTTATCCACCACATGCAGATTTCCAGGCACATTGTTTTTGACCATCATCAATTGAATTTCAGGACTTTGTGGGTAGAGCCTTACCTGGATTGTCACCGTCATAACTTATCTTTTTGAAGCAAATAATTAGCCACCTGAGACAATGCTACTGACTTATGGACACTGTGAAGACAATTATTAGAAGTTTGTGCTATGTCTCTCTATATGTGAATTTAAAAAAATAATTTTAAGGGGATTCATATAAGCAAATACCTTGGTTAACTTTCTCCAGATTTATGGGATCCTGGGTGTACAAGACAGGAACGTATCTTATCTGCTGCTTTATTCACTAATTTTGCCTATTTCAATTACAAACAAGAGGTTTTGCTAAGAACTATGGAACTACAAAGGTTTGTGCCACTATCGTTAAAATCAAATTCTCTGCTGCAATTTTTCCTCAGGAAAATAATTTTCTAGATGAAAGAGCTCAAGAAAGAAGTGAGATTTGTCCTGACTGAGTCAGGAAAAGACAAAATAGCACATTACTCATGCCAACAAGAAGCTACAGAAAATAAGAAGGCCCCTTAGAAGAAGCCCGCTGCAGTCTCTCAACCAAGATTCAGTGGTCTGGCTGTGGGAGCAGTCTAACTTTAGGAGCAATGAAGGTCCTAGGACCTAGAGAGAAAAGTAATCTTTGATATAGAAGTTAGTAAGAAATTATTTAGGCAGCTACTAAGGGTAAAAGAATTTTACCCTCAGTGGAATTTTCTTTAATAAAAATCAGCCCCCAGATCATTTCTTTTCTAATAAAAAGCAGCCTGAAAAATCAAGCTGCAAGCATAGATAAGCAAGCTGGAACCTTGCATAGGTAAACGCTGGCAGCTGTACTTGGAAGCCAGGTACATGCAACATGGAGGGTATCTCCTCCCTTCTCTTAGTCACTACACGTATGGGTGTCATGGCGCCAGGCCAGGTAAACTCCATTTACATATAAAAGGTTCGTGGGCTATGTAAATGACACACTTGGTGAAACCAATCCCCTATACCTTATGTAAATCAAACACCATCTCCTCAAGCCATTCTATGAAATAGACCACATCTTGCCCCAATCCTGGAAACCCTCTTGAGTGTTTTGCTTCCTCTGCACGAAGAAGCTTTCTCTCTCTCTCTCTTCTTTCTTTCGCCTATTAAACTTTACATTCTTAAATCCACTCTGTGTGTGTATCCCCGTGTCCTTAATCTTCTTGGCACCAGATGAGGAACTTTGGGTATTTCCCTAGACAACAAGGCTACCTCATTTTCACAGAGTATCAGAGTAGCCTCTTCATATGCTGAATACATGTTGAATGAACAAATTACTTAATCTAACAGACCATCCCAGCCATTCACAAAACATGAAAGAATATGATTGTGGTTTTGATGTTTGCATGGACGTGCATTGGGGAATATGAGATTGAGTCCCGCCCAGAAGCAAAGCTACTCTCCCTCTAAAAAGCATGAGAAATGCACAGAAAAGTACCTACTGTATATGAGGAACAAAGCTCATCTAATCTTGAAAAACAAGATTTTACAGAGAAATAAATTAGGACTCCCCAAAACTCATTCATTCACCAGTTACTTACTGCGTGCTTATTATGTGACAACAGCAAAGGCCTTGCTCTCATGGAGCTTACATTTTAACTGACAGAAACTGCTAGGACAAAAACATATAAAGAACATACCCAGCTCTGATCAGTGCTTTGAAGAAGAATGAAGAAGAAGGAGTAGAGACTGGAAGGGAGGAGAAAGGATGTCAAGGAAGGCTTCTTTGATATGGTGATTTTTGGAGAGGTTGTAAATATTTTCTCCAAAGCAGTAAGAAAGTGGCTGACTTAGGATAGGAAATCAGTATCACCTGACACCAAAGTTGTGAACTTTGGGCTTCATTGCTGATAATTGAATTTATATTTCCTGAACATCCTTGACTGCCTTGCAAAGATCCAGCTGAGCTCTTAAGATCTGACCATCTCCAAAAGGAGCCATTCCTGGCCTCCCTCCTGCCCAGGCATGGATCTGTTTCCAGATTGCAGAGGAACATTCAGGCACCACCATAGTGGTCCTTGATTACAGGTCAAGCTGTGGCATTCAGCAGCTATCCAGTAAACGTCATTCTCTGCTACAGTTCCTGTTGCAATGTAACAGAGAATTAACATAGCAGCAATGGCCTTTTGACACAGTAAATTTGAATTTAAATGGCATAAAATAAAGCTTTGTCTAGCCCTTCCTTTGAAAGTACAACAATCTCCTAAAACTTTTTTGATGGACTGAAATCACACTTTCCTTCTGCAACAAACAGGAAAAACATTCATTCATTAATATAATGATAATTGGATCTTCTATCTCATTCCAGGAAAGCCACTTTTGCCAATGGTCAGCCAGCAAATGGACATTTTGGTCTATTGTAATTAGGGACAAATGATAATTATGCACTAGTCAAATGAATTATTTTTGACATCCTTGATAATGTAAAACAATTCCATTCAATATGTTGATGTATTCATTATTTAAGAGTGGATTTGGAGGCCAGTTTATTCTAGTGGATGCATTAGGATAAAACCTGATGCATCCATGCAAGTTCACATGCAAAATGAAACGTTCCTGGGATGTTTCCTGGAGAAGCAGTGACTGTCTAGTGCCTAGGCTAAAAATCTCACTGACTAAGGTTATTTAGTTCATACTTTAAAACACAGAATCTTGGGGTTTCAGTGAAGTACTTGTTTGAATATTGGATGAATCTAAAGCTTCTATTTCAGAAAGGTTTGACTATCAGCAGTTATAAGGTAAAAGAATTAACCTTCATAAATGTTTATGCAAATAAACAAAGCTGGAATGAAACTCAGAAATTATAGATTTAAAATATCAGATTTTGCAGTGTATAAACATTTGGTAAGTTTTCCCAATAAGTTATTTACATATATACCAGCTAATACCCAATTTACAAGCTGGTTGTGTTCCTAAGTTATATCTGTAAATTGATACAAAGTCAATACGCATTTCCAAAAAAACAATGGTGTTTCAAACGTAGAAATTAGCTTATTTAATATTTATTTAATCCATGTTGAGACTAGGTTACCTTGTTTAATTTATATTGAGACTAAAATAATTTTTTCTTGTAATTTTCAAAGTTTATAATATATGCCATTTGGGGTTTTGTATCAAATGATATATTACTGTATTCATCCATTTTCAAACTGCTAATAAAGATATACCCGAGACTAGGTAATTTATAAAGGAAAGTAGTTTAATTGACTCACAGTTCAGCATGGCTGGGAGGCCTTAGGAAACTTACAATCATGGCAGAAGGAGAAGCAACCATGTTTCTTCACATGGCAGTAGCAAAGAGAAGTGCAGAGCTAAGTGGGGGAAAGCTCCTTATAAAACCATTAGATCTCATGGGAACTCACTCACTCTCATAAGAACGGGATGGAGGTAACTGCCCCCAAGATTCATTACCTCCCACTGTGTTCCTCCTACAACTCCTGGGGATTATGGGGACTGTAATTCAAGATGAGATTTGGGTGGATATACAAGCAAACCATATCAATTTCTAACAGGCTCTAGGGTCAAATTGCCAGAAGATGGATCCTAGCTTCTAGCTACCAGCAATATGACCTTGGGCAAGCACTTATCTTCCTGTGCCTCAGTGTCTATGACTGTAAAATGAGGAAAATAATCACATCTATTTAGAGATTCCAAGCTCCCATGGTCATAGGCCCAGTGCCTGGTGTATGTAAATAGTCAATAAATGATTAAAATTGCCCAAAGCATATAAACTCATAGACCACTGTAATCTTCCTCCTATCGCAATACTACCATGAGAAATTAGAATCAGGAGGGGGCTCCTATAGCGTTTTTAATGAACCAATGTAAGGACCTAAACATCAATTTGTTTTTGGCAAAGTAGCCTCTCTGTGAGAAGGGAGCATGTAATCCAAGAATCTGGGAACGTGATTTCCTTCTCTCCTGCTTCCCTCTGGAAGGCAGTATGAAAACCACCAGCAGTAAATGGTGGATGGGCTGCAAAGGATCCCCCAGCCCCTTCCAGTCATGCAGGATTAAGTGACAGGCCATCCCAAGTCCTGTTGTCTGCGCCAGAGGAGATCTTCTGCAGTGACCTTGTGTCTATTCCAGGTCTGCCCAGCATCTATCCTTGCTGGCTCCCAGCTCTTGGAGATGAGCTCTTGCTGTCTCCATCTGCCTCCAGCCAACATTGGGACCTCCTGCTACCATCACCACCACCACCAACCCATTCATTTCACTCAGCCAAGTTGTGGATCCAGGGCAGAGCGAGAGTACAAAGGGGCTGCGAGTACAGTGGTTGGGAGGAGGAGGAGGAGGAGGAGGAGGAGATTCTGAGAAAGGTGGGCGATTTGTGCAGGTACTCGTTTCCCCTTCCAGAACTACCCCCCGCCTCAGTTATATGGACCTTCTTAGTCCTTTGGAGCATATCCTTCTTCTTTCCCAACTTCTTCTTTCTTAGCTTCCTCCTTAAGAAATTGCCATAGTAGCATATGAGCAAGGAGAAAGCGTCTTCGCTTGAGGGAGCCAATTCACACTCATGTGTCTCATGGGAGCTCCCCTCTCCCAAGGATGGCCTGAGGGAACCTTTAAGAAGTTAGTTCAGGGGAGACAAGATAGATAATAAGTAGATGATGTTACATAGTCTCCCTAGAGAGAGAGAGAAAGAGAGTTTACGCACTCATTGTGTTTTTGTAGAGGAAACAGAAAGCCCATCGGGTTGAGTATCTATTGCTTTTCCTCCAAAAAATGGCACAAATCTTTGACAAAATGTTATTATATGTGTCACACACTTATTGAGAGAAAGTGAAAGTGAGAACCTTGCTTAAGCAACAAAAAACAACCCTCGGATGCCTGTTGATCTGTGTGGAGGGTGAGCATAAGAAATGTTGGTTCTTATGCCAAGACCTGTGAATTATAAGGACAAGAAACAGTCTACTAGGTTTGAGAGATGAAAATAATAACTTGGTTGAGTCAGCCACCTGCCCTTGTGGTTATAAAGCAGAGTTTTTCAAGCTCTGCCTATGATATGGGAAAGGGACTGAGTGGTGTGACATACGGACAGGGAAGAGGATCAGGAAAGGAGAAATAAACTGTGCTGATGAATTTCCTGCTGCTCATCTTCACTGTGTATCTGTAAACCAAGCCTGTGCTCTAAAGATGAAACTGTCTTTATTTACAGAATAGATTATCTTCAATACTTGGATGTCTGGAAGGAGCACATTGTCAATGATCAGGTTTTTCTGGATGGAATGTAGATTCTGAACATATTTTTTATTTAATCATTATTTCTAAATTTAATTTCGTATTGCAACGTCTAACTACCACTAATATCCTTGTCCTGGCTCTCCTGTGACCAGTGGCTGTTTGTGCACCATGGACGCCTTCGGCAACCTGAGGCTAAGCTAATCACTGGGTGGCACCCAAGAGCCAGAAAAAAGGATGGATTAAATTGCAGACACTCTCTAATACACATATTTTAACAATTTCCTCTGTCCTCAGTGAAATTATGCTAATATTTTAGTTGAGTTTCCTCAAGTCTGGAACTCAAATTAAGTCTGTCTGTTTCATTTTTATGATAGTGCTTGAAATCACTTGCAGACAAGGGGTTGTTGGGCCATGAGATTTATAGTGGCAATGCCACAAAGGTCAAACACATCCTGAGGAAGAGGAAAGCAATCTGTAGAACCAGTGTTTTCACTGCAATAAAGTTTATGGCAGCATTAAGGGAGTAGTTACAAATCAGTCAGATGGTGTTGATTTCATTGAGAATAAGTATATTTACACTTGTAAGCTTTCTCTTAATAATATTCTGAATGTTTTACACAATGGGGTTAGTGAAGGTTGGATCTGGGCATATTTCACGAGTGACAAAATTTGTTTTTCTTTTTTCCACCCATCCTCCTACTGGCTATTTTCAAAAAATAGGTTTATAATGGCTCTGTAGGGGCTGAGTAAAGGTTCAGCAATTTTCTGACATTTCCAACAAGGTCAAAGATGCTGCAGAAACTAAAAGTAAAGTGATTGTGTATAGGTAAGTGATTAAAGATGAGAAGAATCTAAAGAAAAAAAGATGTCCCTAATACTAAAAGGTGCTTCCTTCTAGGTAATTCGTTCTTCATATTGCAGCTAATTTTGTATTATTAGAATTTCCGATTGAATGTTCAATTCCTGTATTAAAGGAGTAAGACATAAATATCCCAACCTATATAAGATCTACAATACATAATATTTATGCTTAACCCAATCTACTTCATAGCACTAAACACTATTACTTTTTCAAAACTATGTAAAATAATTTTGTGATTATGCTATTGTTTGAATTAATTGGGTAATTATTTTGCCTATTATTTATTTCCTTATTTACTATCTTGTCCACTAGATTATAGGCCACACAAGGACAGACACCTTGCCTTATTCCTGGTCCTATTCCGAGGGCCTACTCTATAATTACACAATGGAGTTAGTGAAGGTTGGATCTGAACATATTTCACAATTGACAAAAATTGTTTTTCTTTTTTCCACCTTAAAAATATTTATTGCATGACTGAATAAATGTTTCTACCATTCTCAAATTCTTCTACATAGTGAAAACACTTTCTCACTAAGTCAGGTCTACACAAAGTAAATGTTTTCTAAGGCTATTAGTTTCTAGAACCTTCTATTTCTGTCTCATGTTTTTTGTTTCTGAGGAACTGGCGTGGCTCTGTCTAACAAATATGGAGGAAAAGGAAGAGTCAGAACTTATCCATGTCCTATAAATGAGAAAACTGGGACTTGAGTCTATAAATCTGGTAAGTATAATTTTTTGACAAGAAATCATACAGTATGTCCTGAAAAAATTTTCTTTGAATGAGAGCACAGTTGACTTTGTGCAAACTATGAAAATCTGTGGGGCTTTTTGTGGACACATTTTCTTTTCCCACAATGTCTCATGTATGTTTGTTGGCATTTAAATATTTTGTATCATCTATCTCAATAAAATCTAACTCAACCATTTTAAGACCATATGAAGTTTTTTCCACTTAAAAAACAAGCAGACCATAGAATGATACATTAAATCATTCATTTTATTTGGCCATTAATAAGTTTGACCATTTATATAGTTTTATTCTCTTTTCAAACACATTTTTCTGGGTTTTATTTCTGATTCTAAAAATAAAACATATTGTTCTATTCAAAACTATAGTAAAGTATAGGAGAAAAAAACTAAAATTATGTTTCTATCCTTTTTCCAGCCAGGTAAGTGTATATATTTTACCTGGAGGCAATTGTGCTACCTATTTACCTGGAGGAGATTGCATGTATCTTAATGAAGACTATATTTGTTGTTCACCAATGTAACATCTCATTGGTTATTCAATAACTGATGACCATGATGACTTAGAGATCCATGGGAATGATCTGTATCGGTATGTTATCAAACCATTGCAGGAACAATAAATAATCACACAACTTCAATTTTTTCTTTAATTGTAAAGATGATTTACTGTGGATATTACATGTTCATATGTAGTTATGGGTGTACTTGAAGGGGAAAATCCAAATGGGTTAAACAAGGTTAACTATTAATATTACAAATACAATTAAGCATTTAAAGTTTTTAAAGACATAAAGGAAAATATTCCTGCATAATAGCAATATTACTTTTATTGTCAGTAAAGAGAATATTAATTATATTTTTAGGGCAAGGTGCATGGACTCTTATTGCAGATAACTTATTTTAGAAGAAAATTTTTTACAACAGATTTCAGGGATTATTCAATAGAGCTAACACTAATACAGATTCTAGAACACAGATTCCCATAGAATTATTTCAGAAAGAATTGTGTTAACACAAACTTCAATTAACTGATTTGTATTACTTTTCATTCTAGGAACAAAATGTCTTAGAGAAGTTCTATGATGTAAAACAAGTATAAGTCAAGTTTCATCCCCATGAGCTGTGTAGGCCAGCCCCTTGGGGCTAGTCCCATGGAACAGGGTGGTTTCTGAGGCATACATGTGCATGTGTCTGGGGCTGCAAAGATACATGAAACTCATCTCATCACCTGATGACCCAAAGTCCTTCTTGGTCACCACCTATATTACCATAATATGAAGTGGAATAGAGGGGATAGATGAACTTTGGAGTAGGACCTTCACATCTGCTATGAGCTGAATTACCAACTCCCCACCCACCAACCTTCGGATTTATCTGTTGAAGTCCTAACTCCCAGTACTATAGAATACGACTCTATTTGGAGATAGGGTTTAAAAATAGAAAATTAAGTTAAAAAGAGGTCATTAGGGTGGGTTCTAGCACAAGAAGCCTGGTATTCTTATAATAAGACAGGATTAGAACACCGGCAAATACAAAGTGAAGACAGAGAGAAAATGGTCATCTGCAATCCAAGGAGAGATGCCTCAGAAGAAAGCAGCCCTGCCAACACCTCAGTCTTGCACTTCCAGCCTCCAGAGCTGTGAGAAGTTGATATCTGGTTGCTTAAAGCACCCAGTCTGTGGTACTTTGTTATGACAGTCCTGGCTACCTGATATGTCATCTAATTTATTTCAAAGAATGGCATGGTATGGGAGTGGCTGGACACAGAATGTGGCTGGCATCAGAGGCATCAAATGCTGCGTTGCCTATGTGATTAAAATCCCTCAATACATGTGCCTTCCTCACTGCTTTACCCTTAGACATAGCTAGCAGGAGGCCTGATAAGTACAAAAATGTGAAGAGGAGCCACGCCCTCCCATTTTCTGCTGCAACCCTCTGCTTTGCGGGAGGAAACTAAAGGCCTGGGACATGAGATTAAGGGTATGGTGATGTGGACAGGAAGCAGCATGGGGGTTTGAACAGGTCAGGAAAGTGCTAGAATGTGGAAACTCCAGAAGGAGAGAAGATCCATGGAGGGTTGTCCGGAAGGAGCTGAGAGCCAGAAGGAAGACGGGCCAGGAAGGACACACTGCAGGGCTCCGGGCAGGGGCTTTCTGGCTCCACACCTTCTGCTGTAGCCTGAAAGCCAAGCTCACCTTGAAACCTTAAGGTGCTAAGCAAAATGATTAAAAGATAAAACAAATTTGAATCTGGTAAGAGTGGCTGACTCCTAATTCTTAAAAACGCTCATGTGTGTGGTGTGTTTTTTCTATGCCAGTTTTGTGTAAAGGGCATGTAGTAATTGGAAGTTATCAACTAAGTTGAAGAGAGAGGAAAGCAAGATGTTTGCAGCAAGTTTTACTGCACTCAGTGCTAGAAAATGATCTCTACAGACATGTCCGACACTACCTTGCTGTGTGTCCTTGGATAAAGTGCTTAATATATCATCACCTTCTGTTTCTGAGGTTCTGCATCTAAAATCTAGAATGAAGAAAAAGGAGAATGTCGGCTGATCTGCTTTTAGAACTAGCTGAGTAGGCACTTGTGACAGTCAGTACTGAAATGAAATGCTCCTGCTTGCCCCTAGAATGTGAGGTCCCTGAGGGCAGGATCACTTGTGCATTCACTTCTGCAGGGGATGGCAGCAGGTGGCCCCACTGGTTCCAAAGATACAGTCTCAGAGCATGCATAATTCTGAAATCTGAACTTTGGGTTCCATATCATCATGAAACCTTTCTGGGTTTTCTTGCTCTGGTACAAGTTAAAAATGATTCCTAGTGAAGGCGCAGGTAAGAAACTATTCTATGTGCCATTTCAACAAGCACTGACCGTTCTTGGGGCTGTTCCTCATGTAAAGCATCAAAGATATGAAGAGGAATAAGAACGTTGTTTACATGCTAATGGAGGAAATGGCTATCAGTCACAGCTAAATATATTTCAGTGTTGCATCTCCTATATTGTATGAGCAATGTTAAGTGAAACAGGGGAAAAGGGATAGCTCTGCTGGGTTGTTGAACAACATGGGGGAGGGAGGTTGAAAAAGGCCTTTCCATGACTGTCTTTGGGCAGTGTTTAAAAATGGCTGGATAGAGCCTTGTTAGGACGAGTGGAGAGGACATTGAGACAGAGAGCAGCATGAGCCGAAGCAGGGGAGAAAGCTGAGGGGGATGAAAAATATGCCATATTCTGAGAAAACTGCAAATAGTCAGGGTTGTTTAGAGTACAGATTTTCGGAGACGAATAGTTATCAGCCAGTGGATGGGAAAAGGCTCACCAATATGATCAGTGGAGTGAATAAAAGCACACCCTACAAAATGTTAGAAAATCAGGACATTTCAAGATTTGGTAACCATCTTTCTGCCTTTTTTTTTTTT